>NC_057761.1:11199955-11312227 GCF_010389155.1 Erigeron canadensis
AATCCAACATCAATACAGTTCTCCGTATGAACCAAAACAGAATGGAGTTGCTGAAAGGAAGAATAGGACTCTAATCGAGACAGCAGAACTAGCTTGCAGAGTCAGGGCTTCCTATATGTTTGGGGGGGCGGCGAAGGGTGAATAAGCGGTCATATTTTAAATAGGGTTATGTAGTTAGGTCATAATAAGACATGTTATGAGCTTCTACATAAGAAGAAACCGAAATTTACAGAATGTTGAACCATTTGGTGTACCGTGTACTTTTGAAGTATCTACCTCAGTCAAAGTTGATTCAAAGGTTGAAGAGGGATTTTCATGGGTTATAACCCGGAACATCAATTCGAGGGGTTTACAACAAACAGACGGCAAAGTTGATTTGGGAACAAATGTCAAGATTGTCAGTCATAAGCCCGTATTCATTCTGGAAGTGGCAAAAAATTCGATTATGATAGTGTGTTTAGTTCACTACATGGTCCTGATTCTATATTCAGATCCGAGACAGTTGATGATGTGATATTTAAGAGATCACATGGATAATACTCCTATCTCGCTACTCGAAATGTCGATACTACTCCAACCAAAGTTCAGTCTACTACTGATGTTGATGAATGAGGGGTAAGGACAGATAAGACACTAGATTCAGACAATATGAACCCGCAAACACTACACCCACTACTCCATCGAAGGTACACTGCCTGATGATGATCCATTTCTGAAGAATCGGAAGATGATTTTAGTCTCCTGAGTTTCAGATTAGAACAAATTTAGGAGAAAGTTTGAATGTTGATTCGGTTCCTCAATATCGAATTAATAAGGATCACCAGTTGAAAATATCTTGGAAATGCTACAGAACCTGTTCGAACTAGAAATCAGTTGAATAAGGATCTAACTAGTTTGTTCTGTGAAGTGAAAGACACTGGATTGATAACTGAGTGTTTATATTCTGGTTTCATTCACAAGTAGAACTAAGAATGTTAAGGCAGCACTTCAAGATCCAGTTGGGTGAAGCTATGCAAGAAGAATTAGCTCAATTTGAAAAACTTGGAGTTTGGGAGTTAGTAGATGTGCTAGAGGTAAAGAACCGATTGGAACTCGTTGGGTATATAAATGCAAACGAGAGACAAAGGGATCGTTACTAGAATAAAGCACGTTTGGTTGTTCAGGGGTTGCACAACGAGAAGGATATGACTATAACGAAACTTTTGCACCAGTTGCTAGGATGAAGCTAAGGTTATTTAGCCTATGCAAGTTTCAAAGGTATAAAGGTGTATCAGTTAGACGTTAAGAGTGCCTCTTGTACGGTGAAGTTAAAGAAGAAGTATATGTTCACCAACCACCGGGGTTTGAAGATCCGAATATCCAAGAAGAGCATATCGTTTGGATAAGGCTCTTTATGGATTGCATCAAGCGCCCAGAGTGTGGTATGAAAAGTTGTCGACGCATTGTTGACAAATGGATTTACAAGAGGATCGATAGACAGCACATTGTTTATCAAGTGGAAGAAGCGAGATTATCTAATTGTACAAGTTTACGTGGATGATGGATCATCATTTTTTGGTTGCAAAGAGTTTAAAGAGTGAAAAGAGTGAAATGAGTGCTATGGGGGAATTACAATTTTTCCTCGGACTACAAGTAGATCAAAGGAAAGATGGATCTTTATTCACCAGTCTAAGTATGTCGATGACATCTTGGAGAGGTTTCAAATGTTAGAAATCAAGACATATGGTACTCCTATCAGCAAAATCATGGTTTAGGAGTTCTTGATCCGAAAGATGAACTTGTGGATGCAACTTATTATCGTGCTATTATGGCTCATGATGTATGACTGCTTCGCGTCCAGATATTATGTTCGCTGTTTGTCTTTGCGCTAGATTTCAAGCTAGTCCGAAAGAGTCACATTTGACTGCAGAAAACGTATTCTACGTTATCTTAAGGGAACCAAGGGCTTGGTCTATGGTATCCAATGGGAGGAACGTTTGATTTTGTGCATATACTGATTCGGATTTGGCGGTTGTAACAATGACAGAAAGTCTACGACTGGAGGTTGTCAGTTGTTAGGAGGAAGATTAGTATCGTGGCATGCAAGAAGCAGACATGTGTTGCTCAGTCTTCATGTGAGGCAGAGTATATGGCTGCTGGTAGCTGTTGTTCCCAGGTATTGTGGATTCAGCAACAACTTCGTGACTACGGTATGGATTTTCTTGATACTCCTATTAGAATAGACAATAAGTCAGTTATAGACATTACAAATAACCCTGTCATGCATAAGGTCACCAAGCATATTGATATTAGACATCATTTCTTGCGTGATTGTGCCCAAAAGAAGTTAATTCATTTCGAAAAGGTTATAACCGATGATAATTTAGCTGATTTGTATACCAAAGCATTTGATAAGACTCGTTTTGAGAAGTTAATTCTTCTCAATGGGATGAAGAATGCTGATTCATATTAAATCTCTCAAAGAACTAATTTTGTAAGTTTGTGTCTGTAAATAGCTAGAGTCATAAAAATACAAAAAGAGTTCTTAGTGTCATAAAAACCATAAAAATGTGAAAATGAGAAAATGACAAAATATGGGAGAGATTTAAGTTAATGCTGTCAGATGATTAGAAGTGAGGATACTTAGCTTTAAGTCTGCTTAATCGTAATATAACTGCTTAGTTCAGTGATTACAATTTGGGATATATTGGTAGACACAAAGTAGCAAGGTTTCCTTAATCTGAACTTAAATTATACAATGTTCTTGTGGGAAACATATTCAGATATATGGCTGAGAATGCTTGCTTTTCAGTAATGAATTGATCTAGTCCTTAAATTTTGTGAAAGATCTAGCATTACTATAAGATTTGTTCAATGTATAGGCAAAATCTCTACCAATCATGAGCATGAAAGTTAAATGTGATATTGTTTATGCAAATGAAATGAATGTTAATTAAGGGGCTAATTTGGTCTTTGAGATTCGGACAAGTATGTCATCGGGGTGTCTTTGTATACCTAGCCTACCTAAAGCTTCCAACTTGGGATAGGTTGTCAGAAAGTTCGCTACATGGGTCTCATAGAAAATCACGGGTTCCTTATAAATAATGAAATGCAAAAGCAAATAAGTTAAATCACAAAGTAATGAAATTGTTATCTAAAAAGTGTCTCATGACTTGTTAAGGATGTTTTTGAATATATATTGAATATTTGTTATCTTAGTGCTTGTATCGATTATGGAAGTATATCTGAATGTAGGTCACATAAGTTCGCAAACTATTCAATGGCATATTAGGCTACTCGGGTTACATGGTGACTGTCATTGGCCAGGGTATGTCAAAGTGTCATAATTCAAAGGAAACTAGAAGTACCGAGTCTTTAAGAGGACAAATATACCAGTAATCGTGGTTGAATCATTGTTCATAATTAATAATAAGAGACTTATTTCTCACTTGCAGACTTATGTAAATATTAATCTGATCTAATCTGCAGAAACTTAGAATTTCTTGTAAATAAATAAAGTAGCTTAGTTTATTTATTTTATTTTTATTTTTATTTTTATTTTTATTTGTTTCTTTTATTTTATTCTTGTAATAAGTGTCAGTTTGTGTGTTAAACTAGTTCTTATTGCACGAGAGATTTGATAAGCATTAAAAGTTATAATTCTTAGTGAATTATAAGTCTTGTTGCTTACGGTATAAATGTTTAAAAGATGGATTTTCTAATTAATACATAAGTTGTTTAATTTAGAAAATGAAATGTTTTGAAAATTGAAAAGTCAAAATATTTTGAATGTGTTTCAAGTAAATTTTTGAAATTTCAATTGTTTGTGGTTGATAAGTATGTTTGACAAAGATTGGACTTGCTTAGATCTTGTAATGATTGTTAGGTTAAGTTTTTGGTTGTTTTGCATATTTATGATATTTTTATTGTTGTTTTTGATGCATTGATGAAGTTTGTTAAGTGTGCAGGTTACAGATAAAACTCATTTTAAATGTAGTTGGCATCAAAAATTCAGATTGTGATTGAAGGCAAAATTGTTTTGCTTGCTTATTGGAATTGCATTGCGACAGACAATAAAAGTTGCTCAGAAATTACAAGACCTGTGTTACAAGGATGGATTGTCTTTAACCTAAGACTTAGAGTGATAGGTTACCATTGTATTATCAAGATCACAACCTAAGATGTAATGTGATAGGTTGTTGATATGATATTTTGCTATATTGTAATGCAAATTTACATTAAAATGATTTGCATTGTTGAGTTAAACATCAATGAAGAAATGATCGATTTTATGTCAAGATAATAATGTAACATTTATTTGATACATTATTGTGATGACAAGTTAGTACGGATGATTTACGATAGCATATTCGAGTAAATACAGGTTTTAGTAACGAGTATCTACAGGTTTATGTTTCTGGAATTTCTGGAATTTTTCCTTGTTTAAATTTCTAAAAAATTCGCGAAATTTGGCTAAGGAATGAAGCTTATGTGGTTTAAAAATTGAAAATTCGAAATCACCTCGTGCTAACGTCAGCATGCCTCGCGCTGACGTCATCACGAAGCCCACGAAGTTAGTCTTCGGTCCGGCCCATAGTGATTCGAATATAAATAGGGGTTAACATTAATTAATTACTTTTATCCGAAATTAAACCCTAAATTACCACACGAACTTCCTCTCCTTCGTGCGACTATTCATTCGTATCTCTTTTCGATCGATTTCATCCTCTTTTCGTGTTTGTTACTTAGATTTGTTGGTACTTTCACGATCTATGTTTGATTATTGATGTTTTGACTATAAGGACTAACGATTTCATGTCGTTATAATGCCCAAATTTTGAATCCTCTTCGCGTTAACAGTAACTAGGACGAACCATGGATTAAATCTTTGATTTTTGATGATTTGGACTTAAAATTGGATTAATTGATGTTTAAACATGTTAAATCTAATAAAACTTTAAGTAAACAAGTGTTAAATCAAGATTAATCAAAGAAATTTGTGTTTCGGTCACTATTCACATGAAGAACACGAACCAACTTCGTGTTCATCGAATTAGTTTCGATTTTGTTTTCTGGGCATCCACGAACCATAAACAAGTCCACGATGATGTTTTTGATCAATTTTAACATCATATGGAGATGTTTTTACTTCGTGTTTCTGGGTTTCATGCTTGGCTCGTGCTGACGTCACGACGAAGGAAATCCTCCTCTTGATGACGTCATCACGAAGCAGATGAGCCAAAACCCTATTTTTTAATTTCATTTATTCTAACTTTTGTTTTTCTTGTCGTTTTTGTCTGTTTTTGTGCAGGTATGGCAGGACAAGGTAATAACGCTCGTGTGTTTGTCAAGGAGCACAATGCTGCACTCGATCTTAGCATTACACAGACGGGGTGCACTTCGGAGTTTCACGGTGTCCTACAATTTCTTGCACGTTCTCGTGTTCATTTTGCAGTAACAGAGAACCCTCCGTTGGTGATAAGTCTCATTAGGGAATTTTGGAACTCAGCCCGTTCAGTGCAGATGGGTGCTCATACATACATTCGCACTACTGTTGGAGGACGTTCATTCTCATTTTCGGCTGGAGACTTACGGACAATTTTTCACTTGGGTGATGTCGCGATAGAGCAAGGTCCGACTGAGTTTTCTGAGGAATTCTGCGACGGCGCTCTACGTCGTATGGGGTATACTGGAGCTATTTCTCACCCATACTTCAGGAATCATCTTCGTGGCAAATGGAAGCTTCTTGCTTACTATTTGTTGAGGGCCATTAGTCATCGGAGTACAGGCTATGACCAGATGAATATTTAGAATGCTTCTCAGATGGTTGCCTTGGTGCTGAACAAGCCATATAGCTTTTCTCAGTACATTTTTGATAATTTGGAGAAGCAGTTGAGGTCATTTGGTACAGACAAGAAATTCTTTCTGTTTCCAAGATTTGTGATGATCATAATTCATCACTTTGCAGCTGATTTGCCATTTGACGGTCCTACGTTCAATTTAGGTCGTCTTACTTATAAGGCATTTGTTGAAAGTTTGAAGCACTTGTCGGGTGGAAATGTTCCGATACATGTTGATAATCCATCTCTGTTCGGACATTTGCTTAATCCTAACTATGTTGCACCCAGACAAGGTTGGGAAGATGAAGAACCCGTTGCTGCTGCTAGTGGTAGTGATGATCAGGCTCATGAAGATCTTCATGAAGAACGAGCTGATCAGTTTGAGGGACTCAATGATGTTCCTCTGTATGCTGGTGATCTAGAGCATGATTCGGATATGGATGCTCTCATGGAGGATATTGATGATCCTACAAATCTTGTACCACCATCTACTAGAGTTTCTACTTCTACCTCTGCTCCAGTTGATGTTGATGTAGGTCCTTCTGAAGTCCCGGTTAATGTTGTTGAGGATTCAGAAGATGAAAAAGAGGAAGAAAGACTGTCGAAGCGAAGAAGAAGACATGAAAGATCTCAAGCTGAAGTTGATAGAGAGTTTGCTGCTTATAATGAAGCCATGGAGAGGTCTCATGCACCTTTTGTTGGTGATACTCCATTGGTTGCTGCTTTAAGAGCTTCAGTTTCTGATGTTCCTGTTTCGGTGTCTATTGCTTCTGCTTCTGATGTTGTTATTGGGGAAAGGAGGTCGAGACCAAAGTTTATAATAAGAGGAATTGGTTCTCGCGCACAAGTTGTTACTGAGGCTACAACTGTTACGATTCCTACTGCTCCGGAGTCTACAGTTCGTCAAGAGCCAGAGTCGACACTTGTTGCTCCTAGGCCTTTGTCTGCTCCTATTCAGGCGACAGTTCCTGTTTCTACTGTCATGGGACGTCTGTTGGCTCCTCTGCAAAGACCACAGATGCCTCCCACAAGAACTTTTAGTGCTCGTATGCCTTCATTTGAAGCTACGATGCCACCTCAGGCTTCTATATCTGATGTTGCTTCTATGTCACGTCCAGTTGCTCCGGTTTAAGTGCAGCTGAGTCGTTTATTTTCAGAGAAGAAGATGTTGGAGATGAGGGTTACAGCTTTGGAGAGTCAGCTAAAGCTCCAAGCTGCTAAGCATCAGGAAGAGATGGACATAATGAAAGCTCTTGTTCATTCTCTTGGTTCTAGACTTGACCAATTCTTGGCTCAAGGGGAAGATAAGGGTGGTTGTAAGGATGATGAGCTAGCAAGGAAGTCAAGAGATGATCATGAAGATCAAGATTCAGCTCAAGGTCCTAATCAAGCACAACCATCAGTTGGTGAGCCAGAGAATAGAGATCAAGGTCAAGGTCAAGATGCTGTTGATGATGCTATGGATACAGAGACTACAGATGTTCAGGGGGAGTCATCAAGACAAAGAGAGTCAGAGATTGCTGGTACAGCTGGTGCTAGTACTTCTAGGACTCAAGATAAAGGGAAAGCTGTGATGGCCGCTCCAGATGCAGATCCTGATGATCCAGATAAAAATGATGATGGGGAAGATTCCAATTCAGGTAACTCCGTTTCTAATTCTGATTGAATAGAAAGGGAGATAGTGAATGATCCTCATAATCATAAAGAAAAAGAAAATCTTAGCAAAGGAAAATCTACTCAGGATAGTGAGTCAATTAAGACTGATTCTACGACCAATGCCTCTACAGAGTCAGATTTGCACCCTTTAATTGTGCATAGACTAGAAAAGAGATTGGGTTATGATCCACAAGCTCATATGAGAGCTAGAGCAGAGATTATGGATTATGATAATTATTATGATCCAGGATCACTTGGGGATCAAATGAAAGAATAGTCAGGGTTAACTCATACATCTTCAAAGTCAGAGTCAGATTCGGATTCAGATTTGGATTATGAACCTTAGTGCTAATGATTTTTGTTTTTCTTTTTGTAATAATTATAAGATAAATATGAATGTATGTGTTATATTATATCTATGATATAATATTATTGTTGTAAGTTAAAATAGATAAAGATTATAAGATAAATATTAATGTAATTGTTGCATTATATTTATGATATAGTATTATTTATTTTAATTTCTTTTATGTATTTATACTATGTTATTATGTCTTGACTTATAATTTATGTTCTTTATCTTTGTATATGTAAATCGTTTGAATTGCAGATAAGCTTCAAAGGATAGGTGCATTGGACAATCTTGATGCTGAAGAAGATCTAGAAAGTATCGATGATGAAGATTTGGAAGAAGGAGAGTTCATTACTTCGGAAGCTGATAGAAAAAGGTTGTTTGAGACACCTTATGACTTTGATCGTGTCTTTAATGAAGATGAAGTCATTCAAGTTGAACCAATAGCTGAAGTAGAACATCTCAATCTCAATCCAATCAGAGATAGTCCAGATGAACCTAAGAATGCTACAAGGTTGAGATTTACAGTATATGCAAATATAGTTGATGAAGGACATGATAATAATTTGATCTATACTGGAATATAGATGCTACACGAGAGGTTGATCTTGGAAGATTTAATATACCTCCGGTGCAGCAAGATCATGAGTTTATTGTTAATAGACTAATTCCAGGTTATAGAGGACATACTGGTTTGATGATACGTGATACGTATAAACCATCAATGTTTTGGGAATATATCTTAGACTAGGATGCACCCAAATATTTCTCAGTGATACAAAGTTGGTTCTATGATCACAGAATCAAATTGTTTATTATCAAGAGAAAGGAGGGATGCCAGTACATGTCAATAAGTCAAAGATATTTCCACTCTCTCAGTTATTCAGACATGATAGATTTGGGAAAACGATGGTTCGTTAATCTTCAGAGCAATGGACTTGCAGATTTCTACTGGAATAGATTCAGAGATGAAAGAATTAAGTATTTCAGTGATAGAGGTCTGAAGCCAGAAGAAAGGTTGATAAAGCCAACACCTTTGAAGAAGATTAAGAATCTAGATGGCACATTTCGGTTTGTCCAGAAAAGAATTAAATGTGTTAAGAAGGTTCGCGCTATCAGATGGGATCAAGATATGTTAACGGAGATGAGATTTTGGCAGATAGATATCAAGTCAGGCGAAGCACAGATGTTTGTTGATGATTCACAAAAACAGATGTTGCTACGCATATATGATCCAATGCAGGTTGTCAATTTGTCAAGAGGTGATCATAGAAGACTTTTGGATACACCTTGCTCAGCAGTGGATTTTTGGAGAGTAGAGGAAAGACGCTATCGCAGCATTCTCGCTCATTGTTTACAAAAGAGAATTCATGCGAATAGCACCAGACTTTTGTTTAACGGTAATTTTGAAGTTCAAGTTTGAAGACTTTAAAGAGATCTAGTTGCAATCGTCAAGGGGGAGTCTGTAGATGCAGATTTGTTATGACAATCGCAACATAGATTTGATTATCGTTTATGTTTTTAGGAACTTGTGTGTAATCATTTAAATAAGAACTTGTGTTGATATTTAATGATTACGTTTGAACTTCAATATTATATCTGTTTATGTTTTATATTGTGTTTGTGTGTTATATATTGTTTTGCAGGTACAAGAACATAAAATCAAGATTTATAAGTGTCATAGAACACTTAAACGATGATTGGATGTTATGTACGAGCCAAACAAAGCTAAACAAAGAGTCAAAGGTCGTCCCTCGTGCTGACGTCATCAGCATGTAGGAACAACCTCGTGCTGACGTCAGCACGAGGTAAGTCGATTGACTTATTGATTCGGGCTTAATTACACGATTAAGGTCGAAGCCCATACAACCCAACATCAACTAGTATAAATACAAGACCTAATCTACGAAATTAGGTTAATGATTTACGAATCCTTGATAGTTATTCACGAATTTCAGAGCTAAGGTTAATTGTTCCTTCGTGTGTTCTTCTACACGAACCACAAACCTTGTGCATCTCCTTGGGTTGATTAATTACTTATTAGTTAACAAAAGGCAATAGCAATCTAGTTATCTCAAGACGATTCCGCACTCTTGACATAACGAATCACATCTTATTACGATCCACGCAACGATAGGGCACCTTACACCACTAGAAGCCGCATCCAAGGTGGGGTGGTGCATCATGGTTGTAAGTCCCTCTGATCTTGTACTACTATCAAACCAGAGATCTACTTAAGGATATGTCGAGGTGCGGAAATTCCTCAAGATAACCCACGGTTTATATATCGACCTTTAGATGATATATATATATATATATATATCTCTTTTACGTGATGATAAATACTCCGGGAACGGCTCTCCGGACGCATCTTACCAAACACGTGGTAACTTGCAATCTACGAGCCGTTTGGGGGCCGAGTGTGTGTTTGCGGTTCGTGCACGAGACGAGTATTACCCACAAGATAAATCGTGCGTGTTCTTAGTTTTCTCTCTTTAGGATTTGTTCGTTTCTCTCTCTACACTCTTGTTAGAACACTCATGACACACACCCTCTATTTATAGGCAAGGGCTAGGAACACGCAAATGGCTATATGCGTGTTCTAAAACACGCTAGCCCATGCGTGTTTCGCAGCCCAAGCCCATTAGGGTTTTGGCCAGTTTACGTGTTTCTGTGGGCATAGCATACTTTTGCTTGCTTCCACAGAAACTCTCATACCATTTGAGAGTTCTTGAGAACAAGCATATTTTTGTTTGTTTCATAGAAACTCTCAAATGAACATTTGAGTGTTCTTACTTTGACCAAGCAAGACTTTTTTCTTGTTCCTAAGAACCCTCAAATAACACTTAGGATATGGTGAGTAAATGTCTTTACTGCTGTCAAGACGCAGAACCCGACATTGTACTCTGAGTTAATGTCTTTACTGCTGTCAAGATGCAGAACCGACATTCTTTAACTGTTGTAAAGATACGCAGAACTAGCATTAGCCTTTGACACATTTCAACTGCTGTGAATACGCAGAAACAGTGTCGTCAATATTACCTATTGGAAGTGTGTATATAAGATTAATGTTCAAACTGCTGTAAATACGCAGCAACACAAATATCTTAACTTCCCTCTGGAAGTACACTAAGTTAATATCTCAACTGCTGTTAATACGCAGAAACAATATTAACTTAATGACTCTTTACATGTTATGTCTAAAACCTGCAAAATACAAATAATAAACAAACATATAAACATAAGTTGGATCCCAATTGGCTTACACAAAATATGCCAGGGTAATATTAAGACAAACGGTAATTACAAGATAATTACAAGACTTGAAATTATACACAAATATACAACACATATCTAGAATGCTCATGTCACCGAGAATCATGCACTAACAGTCTCCCCCTTGACATCAGCATCTAGATATGGCCTTCAAGACTTCGTTTGTCATCCTAAGTGTGGCCAAAAACCCTTTTTAGGAACTTCAGTCTAAGGTACTATTATTGAAGCACCTGGCTCAAATGCTGGAGGAAACGTAACTCGCTCACCTCCTGCAGGAACCCTTACTTCTGCGGTTGACTCTACAACTGGAGGAACTACAGATTGTTCTAGTCCAGATGGAGTCCCTGCGTGTACCCTTTTAAGGAACTACTTTTTGCTCAATAGTTGACCTGAACTGAATACCAACTTTTCCAATAAGAGTTGGTTGTTCCCGGACACCAACCACATCTTTTGCGGTCGGTGGATAAGATGAAGAAGCATTAGCTTGATCAAGTTGACCCTGCTTTCATTGCTCCCCCTGAGCTGTATAAACATCAGATGCCGGAAATCTCTGAATCTCCTCTTGGTGTATGGAACTGCTTGGATCTTCATCCTCATCATATCTTCGACGATGTTTGAGAGTATCATCCTTGCATCCAGACTTCTCCCCCTGAGATTCAAGAATCCTGATCTTGTTATGCAGCTCAACAGACCTCAGATGACAGTGTCATATGAGATCAACATCTCTTCTTGCATGATCATTGTGATAACATTATCACAACATGCAAGGACTGGAAAGTTTGATTAGGAAGTATCTTTGTTCAGGAAGTGTTAATGGAGATGTTTTTGGTCACAAAAACACGTATCAATCAAGTGTTATGAATCGAAGATATGCATAGTGTTTGAACAGGGAACGCGCAGATGGAATGTTTGGAAGAACACGTAAATAGTTTTTAGGATAAAAACATTAAATGTGTGTTCTTTTCCTTTTATATCCAAACAAACACGCAAACCCTTCATCCACTAAAACACGCATATCGTCCCACTTGGCCAAACACGCATATAGGTCCAATTGGATGAAACGCGCATATCGAAGCCCATTTGGCACAAACATGCAAATCAATCCAATGAAACATATGCAAAGTTAATCTCACTTGACTACAATATGCATTATTAGCCCGTTTTGCTTAAAACATGCATATAAGTCCACTTGGTGTAATCCAACTTGACTACAATATACATTATTAGCCCATTTTGCTAATGACACGCATACGAGTCCACTTGGCATACTTTGCATAAAAATGCAACCTATTATTCTTCGATTGAAGGAACCTTGACTTACATAAAGTCAAATTTCACAAACTTGATTAACACATTTAAAATTCACAAAGAATTTTATCGAACCCGATATGATTAACGAAAAGAATTCTTTAGAGAATATGATAAAACGAATATAAACCACTTTTTCATATCAAAGTTATCATATTTTTTCTCGATAAAGGAATTCTTTACAATTATCGCTACTTAATAATCTTGCAATATAAAGACATTAAATTATGACCCATTATGTCGTTAATTAATAAAATTCAATGCACCATCTTTAAGCGTTGACAATGACAGCCATTGGACACACACAATGCTGTATAATAAATTCAAATACGACAAAAATGAATGATACAAGATTGATCACCCTCATACAATCTCTCAGTCATTATTTTCGTCTCCATTTGAATTTAGCTGAGTTGTGGATGTGCAAGTGTACTCTGCTTCCATTTTAAGCTTGAGTTGTCTCCATTCCGGACTGGATAGACTCAGTTTTCATACACTTTGGAGATCTTTCACCTTGCTGGTTGACACACATCCAGATAAGATAAATAAAACTGTAACCACATCAACGAACTCATGAGATCTATGCAACTAATGCATTTACCTCAAAAATAAATAATTGAATTCAGAAAATACTTCAACAGAGTTAACTGATAACATACAACAGATTCTTACACTCAAGAGTAGAATCTAAGCACTTTATCAAGTTATCGCATACAATAAGAATATTCAATTCAATAATTATTTAATAAATTGCAAATCAAAATATATATCTGTCAAATATATCAATTAAATGATTCTGTTTGACCATTTTGACCGAAACCTTAAGTATCAAAACTTAACTTTCCGTGCAAATTATAAACAAGACCTAATTTTAGGCGTACTAAACACACTCAAATTCATGGCTTTTACTTTACACTTCTTCCTTGTCACAATACACATTTTTCCTTGTGTTTACCAAGAACACAATCAAGTCCTTCAGGAACCCAAAAAACCCTAATTATTGTCTCTCGTGCAATAGAACCCTTTTATTGAGCAAGAACCTTACGAAGTATAAAGTTACAAAATCAATCACGGTGACTTTTAGATCAAAATCACTCTAACCAATCTTGTAATAGCCATGCAGTTCCTTGTGATGTGCCTAACAGAGGATAAAGGTACAAAATCAATCACAGTGATTTTAGAGTCAAAATCACTCTAACCAATCTTATAATAGTCATGCTTGGTCCAGCATATGCAATATACCCTACTGAGCATGAAATTTAAAAGTCAATCACAGTAGCCTTCATGAGTGAAGGTACTCTAATCAACCTTAGAATAAACATACTTAGTCTGATACATGCGATAGGTTCTAGAAGAAATAATTACTACTAAAGAGATCGGATATAGCAAATGAGTAAACTTAAATGCCATATTGAATAGTCATTTCTCTTGCAGTAACGACTTCCCCATTAAACCATTATTGTATTTTTTGTGTTACATTTTTTGATTTTCCAAATCAAGAAAGTTCTAGAAGGAACAATTACTACTTAAGAGATCGGATATACCAAATGAGTAAACTTAAATGCCATATTGAATCGTCATTTCTCTTGTAGTAACGACTCCCCCTTAAACCATTATTCTATTTTTGTGTTGCATTTTCTGAATAGGCTGATTCTTGAGAGATAACAACTAAGAATTTCTCATTCCAGTTAACTGGACTAGAAGCTCAAAACATGATCGATCAAAGGCCTTATTGTAAGCATCATATGTAACTCATCATTGCATATTCATCATTGGATAACATTAATCATTAGACTAATCATCGAGTTATCACAAATGATTTATTAACAGGTATAAAGTAAAGTAAAGACTTTACATACATCCATTTTTCTCAAAGTTGTTCCTTTATAAATGGATTATAAATCAACATTTATGAGACTTGCACAATGATTTACAAAGATAAAAACTAATAAATAAGTATGATAACCCACTATGTTATCTAATGAAAGTGTGCCTAGAACTCAATCACCGATAATCAATATAACATGATATTCCTTGACTGTGTTCTTCGCACGAATGAAGGGAGTTAGTTTTCTTCATCAAGAACCCAGACCTTCTTTGTCCAGATTCTCCCTGAATCATCACGATATGCAAACTCTCCCCATCCTCCCTTACCCAAAACCTGATTTAATTGATTGGAATCATCTTTATGTCCCTTTTTCTGAGAGACCTTTGATGATTCTCCAACATGAAAGCTCTGAGGAGTTGATCTAAAATTGTTTCTACTTCTTCCAGCAAATCGATCATAGTATGTACTATGATATTCTGTAGGCTTAGTAGGAGATTTGTTACTTGAAGAAGCATAATTTGAAGAAACCGATTTCTTAACAACCACCTTTGATTTTTTAGTAGATAAGGGATGCATAGGAATCTTTTGAGAAGAACCAACAAGATTTCCAGTTGATCTCTTGTGTTGTTCATTCATCATATCTTTTCCCTTCAATCTTTGAGAACTAATTCTCAAATTTCTCTCATTTAACCTGGATAGGTTGTCTGAAGATTGATCATCATTGCTTGTAGATGCATTAATGTTTGATCCTTTGCTTGGGCATTTACTTGAAGAGTGACCTTTCTCACGACATATGAAGCAGGAAATTCTCTTTTTACTTCGTTTCCATTTGAATTTCTTGAGATTTTCTTCAGTAATGGGAATCCTATACTCTGTCATTTCTTCTATACATGAAAATCTTTCCAAAACTTCCTTCATTGTTTTCACAGGCTTCAATGGAGTAGACTTTGAATGTCTCAAATACATTGTCTCATTTTCTTCAAGAATACCTCTTCCGCTTGTTGAATAATTGCCAACCCTGGAAGATTCTGGAATCAAATGAGGAACATTTTCATGATCCTTGTCCCATTTATGACACACATCATGTATTTGACTGACACTCACAGTGTTTTGACTAAGATGTTCAACATGGAACACCTTGTCAAGACAAAGATTTGCGATGTTCACTTTACCATGGCCTGTGGCATAGCCTTTTGCAGATCCGGCAAAGTTCGCCTGAGCATCAGAAATCTTAACAAAGTCTGACAAAATACCACTATCTTCAGTCACATGAACGGAACTCCCTGTATCAATGTTCCACATGTTATCAGTCTCTTTTACTGACATTTGACTCTATGAGATCGTTAGGTCCGTTATGAGGTTCATCAGACCCAATAATGTCTTTTGAACTTCGACTTTATTTGGATTGCTCAAAACTAATATTTTTCAAAAGTCTCAGACGCTTGAGTATCATCACTTTCTTGAATCTCTGATTCAGAATCTGAAGATACATCAAAACTAATCTCAACAAGATAGGCATTGTCGGCTTCTTCCACAATTGAACCCTAGTCATACGATCCCTCCTGTTGTTGAACCACCAAAGCTCTTGACCCACTTTGGTTACTAGATTTTGGACTTTCAACCTGTGAACTTTGATAACTGTTTTGTTGAGAAGAGTTATTAGCATTTGAACTTGATCCTTAGAAAAATCTTCGTTGTGAAGCACCGGGAGGAGTTGTTGGTCCACCTTGATTGAAGTTTTGACGAGTCACAATTGACTTATCATCCTTTTTCGATCTCTGGCATTCCCTAGCAAAGTGTCCAAATCCTTCACAATTGTAACACTTTATCTTTGACTTAACAAAGCCAAACTTGGAACCCACGACCTTACGCCCTGTCCTTGATAAGAACCGTTTAGCCCGAAGAGTGAGCATAGCCATTTGCCATTGCAAATCCATCTCTTCTAAGTCCAAAGGATCAATTTGCTCATAGTCTTCATCTATAAGACTAGGGTCTTGAACCTTTCCTTGGATAAAATGTTCATATGATGTCACGAATGACCCAAGAACTGATAAGTGACTTTCCGCATTTTTGACACTTTTAGGCATGGTGGAACGAGCACTGGAAGTAGAATATCCACGGTTGCCTAAACTGTCGTTTTGACTCAAAACAAGGCATATTTTCCCCTCAGAATCAACAGAGATCCTTTGTAAGTCGACATCTTCACTCATGAATGCCTTGGTGCTTTCATCAGGAGAACTTGTACTTACATTAATCGAAGGCCTTCTATAATAAAGCTCAGGAATCTGAGCATTATTATATCCTGCTAATTAGCAACTGTTTGAGTTAGAGACATGCCGTCGGAATCTGCTTTCTCTTGCAAAGTGGTAATATAGTGATTCCACTTTTCTAGCAAAGAGCTCAAAAATTTCTCAAATGCTTGCAACTCTGCTAGCAGATGATAATATCGTGTAATTAGTTGATCTAAGTTTTCACTTCTTAACCTATTAAATACATTATACTGATGCTTTAGAAGGTCTTTTCTATTCTTTTTAAGTGTTTCATCCCTTTCACAATGATTTTTTAGTGCTAACCAAAGTTCTTTAGAAGTATTAAATCCGTTAAACAAATGTAATATATCTTGTGGCAATGACACCTTTAAACATGAAAGTGCCTTTTTCTCTGCCTCATATAGTTTCTTATCGGATTCAGTCATATCTTGATAAGCATATACTTTGGTAACACCACTGTCCTCATATGTCGGGGCTTTATATCCTTCAGTCATACAAGTCCACATTCTAATATCGGTGAATTGCATAAAGGATTCAAATCGACCGTTCCAAGAAAAGTATTGGTCTATGATTATTAGCTTGGGTGGTAAATTACCCTTACCAGTCTCATGGTCCATTAGTATTTATTGATTAAGATAGTTTGCAGCCATTTTGTATGTGGTTCAACTTATAAACACAAAAACTTGACAAGAACACCCAAACTGGGAACACGCAAATGAAACACGCAAAAATGTAGGAACACGCAAACACCATGAACAGGCAAATGGTCCAGGAACGCGCAAAATCTAAGAACACGCAAACTAGGAGAAACGCGCACCGTTCAAGAAACACACAAAGTTCAAGAAACACACAAAATCTCAAGAACAAGCAAAACACAAGAACACATAAAAGTCTTGGTAATATCGAAACGCCCACGAAAGGTACTAGTGTTCAAGAACACGCATAGTACACTTATCAAGAACACACAAACACCACTTTCCCATAATTTCTTAGATTCCGAGCCCGATATTGCTCAAGGATACACAAGATTATGAGAAATTATTACTAGGATATAGATTAATCAATATTTGGCAACAAGTTTGAACCTTTCTTTCAAAAACGTGCCCAAATATTAAATTTCACCTAATTCACGTAAATAAAGGGATACCACAAAACCGTTGTCAATCTCTAACTAAGGTTACGAGAACCTGGGTCTGATACCAGTTGTAAGTCCCTCTGTTCTTGTACTACTATCAAACCAGAGATCGACTTAAGGATATGTCGAGGTGCGTAAATTCCTCGACATAACCCACGATTTATATATCTATCTTTAGATGATATATATATCACTATATATATATATCTTTTACGTGATGATAAACACTCTGGGAATAGCTCTCCGGACGCACCTTACCAAACACGTGGTAACTTGCAATCTACGAGCCGTTTGGGGGCCGGGTGTGTGTTTGCGGTTCGTGCACGAAACGAGTATTACCCACAAGATATACCGTGCGTGTTCTTAGTTTTCTTTCTCTAGGATTTGCTCATTTCTCTCTCTACACTCTTGTTAGAACACGCATGACACACACCCTCTATTTATAGGCAAGGGCTGGGAACAAGTAAATGGCTATATGTGTGTTCTGAAACACGTTGGCCCATGCGTGTTTCCAAGCCCAAGCCCATTAGGGTTTTTTCCAGTTTGCGTGTTTCTGTGGGCATAGCATACTTTTGCTTGTTTCGACAGACACTCTCAAACCATTTGAGAGTTCTTGAGAACAAGCATATTTTTGCTTGTTTTATAGAAACTCTCAAATGAACATTTGAGTGTTCTTACTTTGACCAAGCAAGACTTTTTTCTTGTTCCTAAGAACCCTCAAATAACACTTAGGATATGGTGAGTAAATGTCTTTACTGCTATCAAGACACAGAACCGACATTAACTCAACTAATGCTTTAACTACTGTAAAGATACGTAGAACTAGCATTAGCCTTTGACACATTTCAACTTCTGTGAATACGCAGAAACAGTGTCGTCAATATTACCTATGGGAAGTGTGTATATAAGATTAATGTTCAAACTGTTGTAAATACGCAACAACACAAATATCTTAACTTCCCTCTGGAAGTACACTAAGTTAATATCTCAACTACTGTTAATACGCAGAAACAATATTACCTTAATGACTTCTTACATGTTATGTCTAAAACCTGCAAAATACAAATAATAAACAAACATATAAACATAAGTTGGATCCCAATTGGCTTACACAATATATGCCAGGGTAATATTAAGATAAACGGTAATTACAAGATAATTACAAGACTTGAAATTATACACAAATATACAACACATATCTAGAATGCTCATGTCACCGAGAATCATGCACTAACAATGGTTAACCCATTATAGAAGGTTTGGATAACATGAGTATCCGTGAGATTATGATTAGGGCACCTCTGCAGCAATCCTTTAAACCGTTCTCAGGCATCATAGTGATTCACCAAATTCCGGACAAAAATTGATGATATCATTTCGAGTCTGAGTAAACTTGGATGCTGGAAAATACTTCTGCAAAAACTTGGTAGCCAACTCATCCCATGAAGTGATGGACTAAGGCTTGAGGCTATCGAAACAAGTTTGAGCATGATGAGTGAGAGAGAAAGGGAAGATATGCAAATAAATGGTCGTTTGAGAGATACCCCTTTGGGTGAATGTATCAGCTAACTTGAGAAAGTTCCTCATATGACTATTTGCATCCTCCTTAGCAAGCCCATGAAACCGATAATTGTTTTGAATCAATTGTATGATATGGTGCTTAAGCTCAAGGGTATGTCCCTCAATGACAGAAAAGCAGATCGGACCGCCACGTCCTTCAAGTGAAGGACGGGTAATATCCGCCATAGTCTGACGTGCATCCATGGGGTCAGGAGAAAGAAGAAAAGAAGATGATGAAGACTCGGTGTTACTCGACACGGCTTGTGGCTCTTTGAAAGCTTGTGAAGTAGTCTCTCCGGATTGGACGAAGGACTTATATGATCTTTCGAGGAACCACGGGTCATACACCACGGTGATGAACAACCGACTCTCGCACGAGTACACAAAAATGAAGCAAATAGCACAAATAAAAGCAAATAAAACAAGTAACTTCAACAGAGATGTAAGTCTCAAATGAAGGATCACAAAATGCACACAAAATCAAATAACTCACACAAAATGATCGGACACCAACCTCCCCGGCAACGGCGCCAATTGACGCAGGCCCCAGATGACGTCAACGGAAAGTCAAAGGGCCACGGTCAATAAAAGGGGGTGGAAATGAAATGAGATGATGGAAAGTTAATAATTGACTAGATACAAAAGTATATGGCAAATATGACTCGGGTGTCGAACAAGGATAGCGAACCGGTTGTTTTTAGATCATATCGTTTTTGGTCATTTACATCAAATTATTTATTATTGGTATGTATTTTTTTTTATGTCTAGCTACATACTTATTTATTATTGCTATATATTTTTTTTTATGTCTAGCTACTTATTTGAAGATTTTAATATAAGAGAATAATAACACCGTGACAAACATCACAAAAAATGTTAATTAAATAAAGGTTCTGAGTCATTTAAAATTCCTTTTATATTTATATTTAACTTTTGTTTAATTACAACTAATTGTAAAATTTATCTTTGTAATATGTAGTAGCTAATTAATTCGGTTAAATCCGGAAATATTAATAAAAGGTTTATAAAAACATATCTTCTCTACTAAAGTTGCGATAAAATTGATTGAGCCTATTCTTTATCCATGTGATATTTTACTAAAGTAATTTTTAGTTTTGATAAACAATGCATACACTTAATGTGCGTAAACAACAAATATATCTCACAACCTCAAAATATAGTATACCCTATAAGTTTCAAATAAATATAATTAGCGTATAATCCGTATATATAATGCGCAGACGATAAAAATATCTATTATGACATAGTTATTTAGATGATGAACATTAAATGACTATGTATAAACTATTAGAGTTTTCGGAAAAAAAATTTATTTAAAAGATGAAATCATAATAACATAAAATAAAAATGAAACAAAATTTAAAATTGAAAATGTCTATGACATCATAATTTAATTTAACAAAGAAGAGCTAAGTTTTAAGAAAAAATGTGAATATGACAAATAAGTTATTTTTATAAATTACTTATGTCATAACAATTGTCTTTTATTTGATACGAGTCATATGTTCGCGCAATGTAACAGCGATGGTAGTAGCATCACGGGGTGGTGGTGTTGGCGGTGGTGCGATGGGTGGCGGCGGGCCGGGGGTGGAGACATGTGGTGGCGATGACGGGTGGTGGGGCGTCAATGGTGGTGAATGTAAAAGTAATTGATGTTAAAGGAGATAGTGTAGTAAATTTATGTAATAAATAATTTATTAATGATATTGTATGTATATTAGGTGAATAGTTTTAAATTAATAAATAAAGAGAATGAGTATTTTAGATAGTTCAACTTCTTTTTGGAATTTGAGGTGGATGAATTTCCGAAAAATTTCTTGAAATGGTGTGATTTCATTTTGGTTTGTCAAACAAGTTTCTTGAAAGGGTAATCCGGCACTCCCACTGCCGGACTCGCTATTCTCACACGAGACCGGCATTGACAATGTCGGCCTTGGTTTGATTAGCGAGACCGGCACTCCCACTGCCGGCCTCGGTTCAAAGACGACAAAGCCACTGACAAGGTGCAGGTAGGTGTAGTCCGAGGTCGAATAATTTTAGTCCACCAAATTGTACTTGACCTGGAAATTTAGCCATACCATGAGGTCCATTTTTATACTTTAACTCAGTTTTGATATTTTCTTTGTGTTTCATATGATATAAGGGTTGAAACTCAGTTTCTATATCGTTCAATAGTTTCTATATCGTTCAATGTTTATTATTGTCCTATGCTGTAAGGTATCATCTATCCTTTTCTTTCCGTTTTTTTAACTTGGATGGTTGGTTGAAGGAGCAAAGAGTCTAACATCATGAGTTGGCGATGATAGATTTTAACTATTGCAGTAAATATATTCTAATCTCCTACAGAAAATATATTGTTTTATGCAGCCAGAAGGAGCATCGGCTCAGAACTCACTGATATATGTAGCACTTCATATGGTAAGTAACATTGAATGATCGTCTGATTGAACTTTGGTGCTCTTTATCAAATGTTAATATCTGCTCGTGTCTTATATATAGAACTAAGAAAGTTTAGATTTGAATAATGTATCCATGTTTCCAGGCACTGAGTTTGTTCAGGTTTTATGCGAGATGTAAAGCTGGCTGGAAACCTTTGTCACTGGCTTTGTCGTCTTTGAACCGAGGCCGGCAGTGGGAGTGCTGGTCTCGCTAATCAAACCGAGGTCGGCATTACCAATGCCGGTCTCGTGTGAGAATAGCGAGTCCGGCAATGGGAGTGCCGGATCACCCACTTTCACAAAAAAAAAAATCAAGAAACTTGTTTGACAAAAACAAAATGAAATCACACCATTTCAAAAAAAATTTCATGAATTTTCTTATAAATAGAGATTAAGTACCTTAATTATTGAATGAATATGAACATTTTTGATTTCTTTCATGCTAAAATTGATTACGAGCGCTCATTGACACCATCTTTGTATATCTTTCATTGCAAAATAGTCACAATTGTTGTAATGCAAACAATAATGTAAAAAGATAAGATGTCACCATTCACCCTACCAGTCTTTATAATGTGTTTTTTTTAACTAATTACATAAATAACAAAAGAAATACATTTCAGACAACATTAGTTTTGTTAGCTGTTATTTACGATGAATTATGTTAGAAATCAAAAAAGACCGATGCAACGCACGGGTTTCACCTAGTTCTATACATATTTACATATCTAAAAAAGATAAGTGGTGGGAACCCTCTCGTCCCATGTATCGTCTTGGTACCCAAAGCGTACATTGCATAGAACTTATATGTCTGGCAGTCTGGTGAAGAATCATAATCCCTCATACATGAATGTTTGTGCAGGCATCTGTGACAAAAACATTCTAGATTGATATGTTTTTTTGTCATAAAGTCTTGTAATTTATATTAGAAATTGCCGCCTGTTAATGAAACTATACCTTTACATATTTTATGATCATATTGAGATCTTTATATATATGTTTTATATATTGGTTTATTGTTTTTGTTTTGCAAGTACTTAACATTAATATAAACAATTAACATATAAAGGGTAATTAGTTAACATTGGATCTATGCTTCATAAATGAAATATTAACTACTTGGAATATTCTTAAGTGTCATTTGAGATTTCTTGGAAACACGCATATGTTGCGTGTTGTAAGAACACTCAAATGGTTTGAGAGTTCTTGGAAACACGCATGTGTTGCGTGTTGTGGTAACACTGAGACCAGTATGCATATTCTTGGGAACACGCATATCAACATATCTTTAGTCAATCTCGTTTTGACGGTGTACAAATGAGGGCGAACTGAAACTTACAACCAATCACAAGATATCGTTTTTCCAATTTTTTTACAAATTTTGAACTTGTGACATGCATTTTTTTTAACTGAATTTGAGAAGTGGGTTACTAATTACGTTATGTTAACATTGATTATTTTTAATAACTTTTTGGTATCGTTACCATGTTACACATGGGCCCACAGATGTAGGCTGCAAGTTACAAGTTTAAAACCTTTTTTTGGAAAGGCATACGCTAAGTTTGTTAAAGTTAAGTGAAGAAACTAAATTTTATTATTTATATGTAAATTAAGATGGTGATTCACTGTGCATGAATTATATGCATGCATATGAGATAAAAGTTTTCCCACCCATTTTTTTTTATCGAAGTATCTTCTACATGACTTTAACACTGGCCCGGTTGTTAGCATGTGCCACCGGCTCAATTAAGCAGCGCACCAACAATTCATGGGGCACCAAATTTATATAAGATACGTGTATAGATGCGATCATATTTTCATAGTCCAATATTAATAATATTTATATTATAACTTATATGTCTTATCCCCATAATAAAAAATTACACCTTATACGCTGAATGGAATTCGGGAATTTTAACTTTAGAGGTTTGGAAACGTAATAATAATACACTTAGGCCCCGTTCTTTTTTTACTTAACAGACTTAATAGTTAAGAACTTAATGCATTCGGTCAAATTTTATGTTATTTTTTTGACTTAACAAACAAAAATAACTATCAATTACCTGTTTTTTACTTAATACATACAGATATTATTAATACATTCAGTTACTTAATACATTCAACACTTAATGACTAAAAAAAAGAACAGATCCTTAAACTTTTATTAATAATAATATTAATACACTTTTATTCGGCAAGTGGCGAGTTGGAAACGTAACATACATTGATCGAACATTTACAATTTTAGTGTTTAGAAGGCCTCGTTTATGTTATCAAGCAGGGTATTTAAAATTTATGGGACGGGTTTGCTTTTAACACAATGTAAAATTGATGTATGAATCGTTACACACAACACGAACCAGATCAAATTCAACAGTAAACCCATGCCGGTGGTAAAAAGAAGTTGAAATTATATTATGTCTGGATTATTAATTAGAAGTTCAGTTTTATAATACCCTTACCCAAACATGATTGTCAAATAAATTAGTTTCTACATGTATATCCAAACACGTACATACACTTAATTGAATAGAATTCTTTGCTATTCCAAGGGGGCGCGGTATATACTAGAACATGAATTATTTCTTATCACATGTATTTCCATATCCTTGCATACTATTCCAACTCATCCACGTATCACCAATCACGTAAAGGCCTCATGTGCTACTTACTTAAACAAAGCCAATTAAAAGTCAGTTTCTCACCATGTTTCCATGTTAGCTGTTACTTTTCTATTCATGCTAATGTGAGGTGCTCGACGTTATCGATTTTTTCTTTGTGAGTTAGCTAGTTTGTTCATGTGCTTAATAACTTTCATACATATTTTACTAAATTTCATATATATTTTACTAAAATCAGAATATGTGTATAAATTTAATATACGTATTCTGATTTTTATCAGCCTGCATGAATTTAAGTTTTGTTAAGTTATATATACAAGAAAACAATGAGCTTTAAATAACCATGTATTCCAACAGCTTTGTACGGTACGTATATTAATTATGGTCTATTTTGTGATGCATTGTTTCTATCAATAACTTGTACATTATTTGGCTAATTGGCTCAATGATTAGATCCCAGTTTGTAATATTACTTATAAGCAGAAGCTAAGTTGACAATGATAAAATAATGCAAATAACCATATAAATAAAAATGTTGACAACAATAATCCATAATACAGTTGACTTCTGCAAATGTCTCTTAAAATTTGAAGGATATTTTCTATTCTTAGCAACTATAAAATCATGACACTCGATGCCTTTCTAAATCATCTCTCCAATTAACGTCCGCATAACTACATAGACGGATTGAAATGGCTTCCCAAAAACACATTTCGTCAGTTGTTCTCCAGCTTGTTTTTGTTGCGCTGCTTCTATTAGTGGCCTTTGCCAATGGACAAGGCCTTAAGGTAGGGTTCTACAAAAAAACCTGTCCTAGAGCAGAGGCTATTGTAGACAAGGCAACTGCAGATCACATTTCTCGCGCTCCATCTCTTGCAGCTCCTTTACTCCGAATGCATTTTCATGATTGCTTTATTAGGGTTCGTTCGTTCGTTAACCACCCACCTCATTGCTTAATTTGTTTCTAACATTATGCATTATCTATTCATTAAATTGTATACGTATATGATTTTTGTGCATGTAGGGCTGTGACGGGTCTGTGCTAATAAACTCAACCAGAAATAACCAAGCCGAGAAAAGTGGAATTCCTAATCTTTCCCTCAGAGGATTTCAAGTTATAGATGCTGCAAAAGCTGCACTCGAAAAGGCATGCCCCGGTGTTGTTTCTTGTGCAGATATCATCGCTTTAGTTGCTCGAGATGCAATCCACCAGGTACTTAAACATTTTTGTGTAATGTTACGTCTAGCTTGTCCTTGACTAGCTACTAAACTAACATATGCATCTTTCCCCGCAGATTAAAGGACCATTTTGGCCAGTACCCTTGGGAAGAAGAGATGGAAGAGTATCAATTGCATCCGAGACTTTGACCCAACTACCTGCACCTTTTGCCAACATTACTCAGCTCAAAACACTATTTAAGGCCAAGGGTTTAAGTGTAAAGGATTTGGTTGTTCTTTCAGGTATTTTTCTCCATTTTTTGCCTACAATATAACTCCAATAATTAAAATATCAAAAAAAGATAATGTGACTCTTATTAATAGGACCTGGAACGACAACATAGGCTAAATATTCATCATTGTGAAAACCTTATACAGAATGCATGCAGCTTAAGTATTACTGTAATAGTTTGTAATATCATTGTTCATATATATATATATATATATAGGAGGACACACTGTGGGGACTTCTCATTGCTCTACCATTGCAAATCGGTTGTACAACTTCACCGGAAGAGGTGATACTGACCCTTCTTTGGACTCGGAATATGTACCTCACTTGAAGAGTCGATGTAAGCCCGCCGACCAAACCACGTTGCTTGAGATGGATCCAGGGAGTTTTAGAACATTCGACGAGAGTTACTACACTATGGTCTTGAAAAGGAGAGGCCTGTTTGAATCAGATGCTGCTCTTCTCGCGGACAAGGAAACGAGTGCTTATGTCAAGCTTCAAGCACAGACGCATGGATCGACTTTCCTAAAAGATTTCAAAAGATCAATGGTTAAGATGGGTAAAATGGGAGTTTTGACAGGCAATGCTGGTGAAATCAGGAGACACTGTGCCATAATTAACTAATTAAGTTTGATTAATTAAGTTTTGCTTAATTAATTAACATCGCAAATAAAGTCAAGGGATGATCTTCTCTGTGTTACGAGATTCCAGCGGATCGGATTATATTTTTGTTAAATTGAATTAAATTGATTGTATTTATTTCTTTTGGCATTGACATTTGTTTGAGAAGGTGTTGATGTATAATATTTGGATTTGGAAAGTCGAGAATCTGATTAATTAACTCGAGAATCTGCAATATGTGAAGACCACTTGTTAAATTCTTTTCTATATGACAATATCTATAAAAAAAAAAAAAAAAAGAAATTTTCCCTTCCGCTAACTATTTCGGTAGAAGCAATTAACGACGTTGGCCAACCGACTACTCTGCTGATGGTTAATTCATTCTTATATTACGATTTCAAATCCCAATCTCATTTCCGGCCCTATAATGATATTTGTCACGTACACGATTTATTTTTTCCGTTTTGGTTGCTGCAACACCGACCGGCTTTTTTTTTTTTTTTCCACTTCTGCAAACAGAAACTCGATCACAAACATCCAACATTTGCAATAATCCATAACTTATTAGTACTTTGCTATCTATATATTGTATGTATATGTTTAGCGACAGTAGTTTTGTAGTAGTGTTTGCAACCCGTACTTCGAGTGCCATGCTAGCAAAACTCGAGACTAAGAACTAATTTGTTATTCGTTTATAAGGCGTTTTCACAATTATATATACTAAGAAAGTACGTACGTAAAGATGAATATATAGGAAATTAACAAATCTTGTAGTATTAAATACAGTAATGCATTGTTTAACATTGTCAACCCTAATGTAATCCCTGTCGCTAGATTCCAAACTAAAGCCATGTGTAGACTTCTCAACCATTTGTTAATTGGTTACTAACTTAAATGGGAAAACAAGAGAAACCCTCCCTTTTTGGTTCATTTAGATTCCTAAAGCTTCATACATCGTGTTTGTTTATTATACACATATGAAATGTTCAAAGATTCCAAATATCTACTTTTTGTTAAATGATCTCAAGAATTGGCACTTGTATATATCAACTTATAAAGCAATGATTAACTGGTTAATTAAGAAAAAAACAACTCATTCCAATCAGTGCAATTAAGCTAGGAACTTTTCTCATATTCACCACTCTATATAAAAGTAAAAACTAAATTGGAGCATAGAAAGACGGACCTCCAAACCTTGACAACATTACTACATTGAAAGCAAAATTTGCCTCTAGGGGCTTGAGCGTCAAATTAAAGACCTTGTAGTTCTTTCAGGTATCTTATTAACTTGTGAATTCTCGATCCAAATTTCCCATATGTTCTCGTAAGGCCGGAGCAATACCATTGCAACTTGATTGTACAACTTTACAGGCAATTATTAGGCAAAGGCGACACTGACCCATCTCTGGACTCAAATTACGTAACTCAACTGAAACGTAAATGTAAGCCCACGGACACAACCACGCTCCTAGAAATGGATCTAGGTAGTTCCAAAATATTTGATGATGATTACTACACTATTGTTTCAAAAGAAGAGGGTTTGTTTCAGTCAGATGCTGCTCTTCTTAATGACAAGAAAACAAGTGCTTATGTGAAGCGTCAAGTACTACAGACTCAGGGATTTTCATTTATCAAGGATTTCCAAGTCTCGATAGTTAAGATGGGTAAAATTGGAGTTTTGACTGGGAAAAATTAACAGTACTGAATTCAGAAAACGGTATAGTTTAATTAACTAATCATCCTTGAATTATTTACTCCAAGAAAAATCATTTTTTTCGGCGATGTCAAAATCTGATCATATGTTTTCGCAATCGACTTTTTGTGACGCAAAAGTCTGTCGTATGTGTTATTTGAGTTACAAAAGAGAGATCGAGGCATGGGCCTCTTGGTCTTTAAAACAAGATCCTGCTTTTGAAATTGATTGTTTTTGTGGTTTTTTTACTTTTATATGCTGTAAAATATTCTTTGTGAAAAACTTATTTATAATTTAATTAATGATATGATTTATTTGTGGTATACTTTGCTCCTCAATTTCAAGTTGTTTGCATCTTCATATGATCATATCCACAAACTAAGTTAAAAGTAACAATTAATTTGATACTATTAACATTTTTTATTTTCACAAATCCTTATTCAAGTCACTTACTACATATGAAAAATATGTCATTGGTCGAGTATAATGGATTGATGGGTGACAAATTAATATGCATTAATTTTATTATTTTGATACATATCTGAAGATGATCCACAAGACATTTTAATTAGTAAAAGCTTCGTGTAGCCGCCTCCTTAGCCTATTGTATTTGAACCAAATGAAGATATTGTGGGTCTCACAAAATTCCATATAGAGCCACCATAATCAATAATATGCCATTCTACCGACAAAATCTCAATAAGTTACATAAACTTCTAGTTCTTTATTAACAAAAAGATAGAAACAATTATTCAAGAAATTCGTAAAGCCGCCCTATATGGCAAATATACCCTACTTTCGATAGAAATGAAGGATTGATATGAATTTAGTCAGTCAACTTTGTACCAAGTTAACTGTACGTGATTTTAACATGCATGCAATATATTGCCTATAAATACTTTTTAATCCCTTCACCAATGCATATATCAGTCTCATCTCAAATTATAAATCTCAATTCATCTTTCCCATGGCTTCTGCTTTTTCCATTCCTTTAGTTTTCTTGTGTTCATTTCTCTTTATTGTGTCTTCTTGCATAGCCAAAACAACACCTCGTCCTATCCTTCAAGTAACAAAAGATGCCAAAACACTTCAATATGTCACCCAAGTCTATCAGAGAACACCTCTAGTCCCCATCAAATTAAGTCTTGATCTTGGTGGCGAATTCATGTGGGTTAATTGCGAGCGTGGATACGCCTCCTCGAGCTATAAAAACCCCACTTGTGGCTCCCCTCCATGCCAACTTCTCAACACCACTTCATGCATCACCGGATGTCTTGGTTCGCCATCTGTCGATTGTGCCAATAACACTTGTGGTAGCACTGCTAGCAACCCATTTGGTAGCATTAGCACTGGAGGTCCCATTGTGGGGGATGTATTTGCTATTCAATCGACTAATGGGAAAAGTATTTTGCCATTGATCAAGCTCCCTAGCTTTTATTTCGTATGCGGTAGCAATGTGCTTGATGTCGGTCTAGCTAATGGGGTTACTGGCTTGGCTGGGCTAGGAAGGACTGGCATGTCACTTCCGGCTCAATTATCTTCTTATTTGAAATACGATAGGAAGTTTGCTTTATGTTTGAGCTCATCTAATGGTGCTGTATTCTTTGGAGATGGACCATATATGTTAGGTCCAAATGTTGATGCGTCAACCTCTCTTCAATACACTCCTCTAATTGTTAACACAATTACTGGTGGTGGTTTCTTTGGTGATGCCTCTCCTGAGTACTTCATTGGAGTGAAATCAATCAAAATAAACGAAAAACGAGTAACAGGGTTCAATGAATCTTTGTTCTCCTTCAATGCGGAAGGTGAGGGTGGCACAATAATCAGCACGACTAGACCTTACACTGTCTTGGAGACGACAATCTATAGGGCTGTCATTTCAGCATTTGTGAAGGCAATGCCCAAGAATGTGGAAAGAGTTGCTAATGTTGCACCTTTTGGAGCATGTTTTAGTTCCAAGAATATCATTAGCACCCGCCTCGGTCCGGCCGTGCCTTCCATCGAGCTTGTTTTGGAGAGCAAGAATGTGTGGAGGATATATGGTGCAAACTCCATGGTTCAGGTGAATAAGGATGTTTTGTGCCTTGGATTTGTTGAAGCACGTACAGATTTTTCACCAACTATTAAGGTTGTTATTGGGGGGTATCAAATTGAGAACAATCTACTACAATTTGACCTTGTTAAATCAAGGCTAGGATTCAGCTCTTCACTTCTTGGTCGATCAACCACTTGCGCCAATTTTAACTTCAAATGAGCCTAGTAGACTTCAAAAAGTTATTCCTTCTTTGTGTAATAAATAAATAAATGGTCTTAATTGCCATTTACCCAGTTTGACTACGAGTGTAGTCATGTGTATTTTTTATTTGTAATAATGTCATTAATTAATGTTAAAAAAATAAATAATATAATGAATGTTGTCTTTTCTATTGTCAATTTATTTTTATTAATTATTAAATATATACCCGCACACTAGCTACGTAGTTATGGATAAATTTATTTAGTAATGCATCAAAAGGCACGTGATGGTTACCGGCAGCTCGCTAGGTCGATATTCGGATTTAGACTGTTTAACACACACGCGTGTCGAGGTTACCTAATGGGTTAGACTCATCCCTCAAATACTAGCAAAAAGAACTTTAAGGACTAATCCCCCCAAAACACACCCAATGCATTCATCCTTTAAGGACTAGTACCCACCAATTATTTAATTTCAACATTTTATCTAAACTTTACACTTTTAACAATCTAAATTATAAATAAAATACATTTTAGTCCATTATTAACACAAATTATTAATAAAACACACAAGTTCATTAAAAATAAAAATACATTTAGAACATAAAAATAGAAAACAAAGTACAATAAAAAAAACCACACAACCTAAAAATGGAAAAAAAACAAAAACAAAAAACACAATGATATTTTTAATTTTTTAAACTAAACTAAACCTAAACTAATTGGGACCGAATAGTTAGCCTTTGTACTCCGCCATGAGTTTCTTCTTGGCTTCCTTGATGTACCTCTTCTTCTCTTCATCACACTCTGTTTGGCACTTGGCACTTTGGCCCAAAAACGAAAGAGCCGAATACATGGTACGCTTCCTTTTTTCCTCACTACCTCTTTTTACACCCAAGTCTGTCGAGTCGGGTGGCTAGGTCGGAAGTTGAAGAACGAGCAGACCCCGCATTGAAAGAAGCAGATGTTCATGAAGCCTTTGACTTAGTAGGGGGCGCGTATACGTATACGTATCCGGGCTGAAAAAGTCATTATCACCAAGGTCTACCGGCTCGTATTGGGTCTCCTCCTCCTCGTCACTATCAACAACATTAAGAATGTTTTTCATTTTATGCAGGCTTCGCCCCAAAACATCATGAGCGAATGGAGCGAAGAACTTTGGCTTATCTTTCACAAGCAACCATCACTCGTACATGGTAAATTGAGTTTTGGTTTGAGTAAAGTACTCTGAACGTGCTTCCTCCATGACTTTGGTATCGTTCTCACCACTGTATCGATGATCATCATAGCCTTTCCAGATTGCATTGAACTTTGCCACATTTGTTTTGATCTTCCCCATTTGCCACTAATCTGATTGTGATTTATTGGGTTGTTGGGGAATCTTGCGTTGTACTTCTCTATGATTTCCCCCCAAAAACAATCAAGCGATTGGTCTTTGCCAACTATTGGATCTTCAGTAGAATGGATCCAACACTTAGTGAGAACTTTCATCTCAAGCTCACTCCAATGTGACGAGTTTGCAGTAGGTTCTCTTGGTTGTTTGGTTATCTTGGTGCGTTTAGCCATGCTTTTGACCCAACCCTTCTTTGGTTATGTTTCTGGAATGGATTGGGGGTGGGAGCAGATTCGGGTGTGGGAGCAGATTCGGGTGTGGGGTCAGATTCGGGTGTGGGGTCAGATTGTGGCGTGGGAAAGGAGTGTTGATCACGTTGTTGAAAACCTCCTGCTAACAAAGACCCCTCAAGGTAGAAATTAGGGGCTTGTGAAGCGGCAAGTGAAGCATAATAAGATGCAATGAATTGATGATAACAAGGGTCATTTGGATGTGGGATGAACGATTTTAGTGGTGGTTGGTTAGGGAACGATTGATTCAAAATCATTCACAGCGTTAAAGAAGAAGTCGTCGGTTTTTTGGTTTTTGAAGTTTGACATGATTTGTGCTTAAAATGGATTGAAATGTGTTAAAATATCTTAATAATGAAAGTGTTGTATGTTCTAGTGCTTATGGAGGTGTATATATAGGCTTTATCAAAAACTAGTCGTTAAAGGACTGAAAGTGTAAACTTTTCGAACTGGAGTTGGTCAAAACAGCCGTTACAAGGACCTGTTTGCCAACTTTTGAAAGTTCAAAAGTTTTGTCTTCTACCTTCAAAACTGGCTGTTGTATTTAAAAAAAAAAATTTTAAACAACTACTCCCTCTCGTCCTTACAGGAACGAAACAAGCGGATGAGCCTATCGGACGAGTGAGAGACGAGTCCCACACAGTCCTACCCAACGGTGTGGACTCGTCCATGGATTTCGAATGAGTAGGGGGACGATCTCATTGGGCACCATCTGAGAAAACGTGTTTGTTATCATTGCTAGAATATTTTATAACTGATACACAATTAAAATAAACATTAAATGATAAGCTTAAACAAATAATTTAAAATTTTCCAAAAAACAAAAATATCATTTAAATGTATTTAAGTGTATTATAGATTATTATTATTTATTTTCGAGATTGCATAATGTTATATAGACTACAAGGATATCCAAACAATGTTAAACTATCACTAATACTATTAACTCACCTCCATAAGTTTAAAAGTTACTATATCCAAATCGAACTTTAATAAAAGTGATGATGATAACGACAACGCTACTTAATCCCTCAAAAAGCGGGGTCTGAGAGAGGTAACACGTAGACACTTTTACCTTTAATCAAAGATAAAGAGACTGCTTACTAGAGAGTCATCGAGCGTAGCTAGAGTTTTACCCTTGAGAAAGTTACGATAAAAAGTCAAGCTAAAAAGGAAAACTCTTGATCTCAAAACTAAATATCTCTCGATCTTAAAAACCCTCTAAAAAAATAAAGACATGGAGTCGTTGAGTGAGATCCAGCTTGTGATAAAAATACTACAACATATATATATATATATATATTTTCTCTTAAAAGTATTACAACATACTGTTTTTTCTCTTTTAAAAGTACTACAACACATTGTTTTTTCTCTCTTATATTATACATTAATTATTTATATAATAGTTGACTAATTTAAGGGTGAAGAGATTTCTTCAAGTTACAAATAAGTTGATGGGTCAAGTTAGAACAATCTTGACAATTAATTTAAAATCAAGGGTTAATATTAAAAGATCATCTTTTAATCTTAACCCTTGATTTAAAATCAAGGGCCATGATTTATCCAACTTAAATAACTTGAGAGAATCCCTTCCCAATTTAAGAACTTTCATGGGCTCAGTTGACGTCAAAATTCCAGTAATTTACAGAATCACTTAAATTTTGTTTTCCTTTGTATCACATATGGGTTAGTAGTATAAAAGATAAATTTGTTTGCTACATTTGTCTTTTTAAAAACAAAATTAAAAAATAATGAAAAAGTTAATTTATGCATAATTTAACGACAAAAAGTGCTTTTCTTAAAAAAAAAAACATGTTTATAGATTTTATAATTAAATAAATTTAAAAATACAGTGTTAATTTATTTAAAAGAATAAATTTTATAAACGTAAGAATATAATGGGAATTTATTTTAAAAGAGTTAAATTTAAAAATCACCAAGTAAAAATGAAAAGAAGAAAAAATCTCAAAATTAACTTGATGCATAACGTTGTACTGTTTAAAAATAAAAAAACTAGGGGTTAAAACATAAAAAAAAAAATTAAATATAAATATATTTTATGGATTATATGTTGTAAAAAAAAAAAAAAGAAAAGAAAAGGATGGAAAAAAGAAAAAAAAATGATAAAATGCAGCAAACAATTGCAAATTGACAAATAGTAATGATTGACGAATATGACGAAGGCTTTTTCTGAAGCCCATCAAGTTTATTGGATTCCATATATTAGCCCATAAAACCCAAAAGGATTCCCGGCTAAAACCCTAATCAGCTCACATCACACACCCTATAAATAAAACACATTCATCCCTTCTTATTCATTCATCCCTTCCGCTTTCTCAATCTCTCTTATTATGGCTTTATTTTCCTTGGCTTTATTTTTCCATTATTCCCATTAGAATTCGGTATTTTCCATCTCTTATTTGTTTATAACTCTATTTTATCTTTATATAAATATGTTTGTGCAGTGATGAAGCAATTATTGTGGACTAGAGTTTCTGATATTGGGCTCTTCTTCCCATTTATTTTGACGACAAACCCTTGGCTGTCTGAGCACATAGAAATTATATATTTAGAGTTTCTGATATTACAACAGTCTTGCATAAAGTTTTTAAGAAGTTATTTGTATAAATTTATGTTTGGAGCTTATGATGAAAAAAAATAATTATCTTAGCGGATTTCAGTGAGATTTTAATCAATGATCTGATTGTTACACACACTGAGGCTCTTTTCATGTTTTAATTATTTTGTTGAAATATAAAGGTTTTAAAATTTTTTTAAAAGAATATCAGTTTACACTTAATGGAATCGGGTATTATTGTTAATGCTTTTATAAACGAATAAAAGAAAAGCTGTGATGATAATCAACACTTAAGGAAGTGTTTAGGGAAGTGGACAAATATAATTAATTTTGTATTTGCCGTGATCCCATAATTAAACGACTTCTCCTTCCACTGAGCTTTCTTTTAGTTCATTTTTTTGGGAGTATTTTATTTTTATTTGACCTTTCTGTTTTATAGAAAATGATAATAGCGTCCGTTTACCAATTCTGGAGGATAAAAAACAGTTCCTCACGGTGTAATGGCTTGGACGCCAAATAAATAAATGTGGCCATTCTGATAATTGGTTTTTCAATGCCATATTATCCGGGAAACTCCTCATACATTTTGCTCATATATTTCTTACCGAAAAAAATTATTTATACTGCCTAGTTTTTTTAAATTTAAACTGTATAAATGTTCAAGTTGAGACTTATTATTAAAGAAAAGGAAAATGTTAGCCTCAATTTTAACTCAGTATAGCTCAGGTCGAATACGATGTCGGACATTTTAAGGAATATAAACAGCATATTAGAGGACCCTTTAAATGGTCGTTGTAAAACTATCATAGCAAATCTTTAAGAAGTAAATCGAGGATCACTTGATTGATTTGCATTTTTCGCGATTAACCATATATACAATACTAAAACTAAGAAATTAGTAAACAGAAACAGCTTGATGTTAAGGAATCTGAAATAATGATTTGCAGAATACATAGATGGCGATGTTTAGTTGAAGTAAATACGATAAACGTGTAAAATCTTCACGTTTTCAGGTAAAATCGGCATTTTTGTAAATATCGTTAATTGATATATTCTATTCAGTTACTAATTTTTTGTCTTCAAGAGTGTAAGGTGTTTCAAAGTGATATATCTTTTTAAAATGGGTAATGATAATGAAAGCCATAGACTCTAGTTAACAATAATAATTACATTAAAATAAGGGTGCTACTACTTAAACACCGTTTCTTTACACCTGCTATACGACCTATTTTTTGTAGTACTCCCTGTTTTGGTGATAAAAACGGTCTATAAGTAAAACGCGGTAAAAAGCGGTGTGTAAATAATTTTACACGGTTGAAGCGGTGTGTAAATAATTTTACACTGTTGCATTGACATGTCAGATAATGAACCGTCATAATTAACAATATGGTGGATATGATTTAAAACGGTGAGTTTTATATAAATGAGTCAAATACATAAAGTTCTCTTATATTTTCAGGGAATTATCACTTATTACCCCTCTTTGTTAAGATTTTTTATTATCCATCCTTACTATACTAAAAGTGTAACACAACCGTCATCCCTTTTAACTCCGTTTAATTCTCCATAAATAGGTGTCTTATATTATCCATATACTGTAAAACAACGTATTTTAATTAGTTGAAAAGCTTATTATAAATTTTTATAACGGTGAAATTTAGTTTTTCCTTCTAATTTTTTTAATAATGTACGAAATCGTTGATATGAGCGTGTAGATGATACAAAGCTTATTATAAGTTTTTTTTAAAAAAATTAATAATTGTAAAATACTTGATATGTTAACATAAAAGTCTCTTTGTATTAACTGATACGTTTATTATATAAGTTTAGTATAAATTTTTTTTAAAATAATTTAATAATTGTAAAGTACTTGATATACTAACATAAAAAACTCTTGCTAATCTCACAGCATAAGGTATTCACCTCCTGACAATCCCCTGTATCAACTGATACATTTGACATTATGAATGTATACCTTAAAAGAATTTTGCCACATTTCACATTTTCACCTATGAAAAATAACTTGTTAACACATTTATTTTTCAAACACAACCATAAATAATAAACCAAACACACATTAAACGGGCCATTAAAACACAAAATATTACATAATACACCCATCATTATAGTTTTCTAACCATTAAAACATAAAATATTACATGATACACACAATGTCATTGTTCTTAGCCATTAAAACCCAAAATATTACATAATAAACACATAGTCATAGTTCCTAAAAAGTACGTATGACACATAGTCCTAAAAAGTTCGCATAACATCAAATACATCCAAGTCCATCACCAGGGCTCTCTGACGGGGTAGTAAAATCAGGACTGAGTAGAGCAGTAGGCTCAAAACCCTCAGGTGAAGCAACAGGCTCAAAACCGGGTGGAGCATAGGGAGTCGGTGGATCACTGAGAGTAGGACTACTCACACAAGTAGAAGATTAAGGTGGAATAATATGCCCAGGACTCGGAGTTGGAGCAGTAGCAGTCGCAGGTGGATCATCATAAGCCTAATAAAGAAATGGAGAACTAAGAGTAGGAAAACCCGATGGTAAAGCAACAAAAGCAGGCATATCTGGGGGAGGAGTGGGACCAACAGTATGTGATGGAGCAGTAGTAGCACGAGGACTAGGAGGTGGTGTCATCGGGTATGGACCATCTGTCCCCAGGGCCAACAAACGACACATCCATAGTATACGAGCATGTGTCGTAGTCATCATTCGCTCCAGACTAGCCACAATGTGCTCCACACTCCCGAGTCGAGATGCTAGATGCCGAAGCTCACGTGTGGTGTCTTTAGGGAGCTGGGCAACCTGATAGTAGCGTCGCGGGCGATATGGTGGGGAGGGGGGGGGGGGAGGTCCACCTGATGGTCGGCATCCCTATCGTGCTGAGGCCTCACAAGCACCTGCTCAATCCGTACTCCTGGAAATGGCGCTGGCATGTTCAACGGCTTCGGTCCCTGCCACGGTAGTGTGCCTTGCTTGTACATCAACCTGGAGGTGAAGGCCCAATAGGCCTTTGAGATATCAAACAAGTGTGAAGGCCCACTAGGCCCAATAGGCCCATTCGAGTAAAAAGATGTGCATATACAACCTATTTGACCCATTTATACAAATGATAAACATAATTTGGCCCACTAAGCCCATTCGAGTGAAAGTCGAGCACATACAACCCATTTGGCCCATGAGATATCAAACGATGTGGATCTTTTGAATTTACATACTTATCCATATATACATACACACGCTCACATGAGATCTGAAACGAGTATGTAGGCCCAATAGGCCCTTAAGTAGTAAAAACGGGCACATATAATCCATTTGACCCGTTTATACAAATGATGAACATAATTTGGCCCAATAGGCCGATTCGAGTGAAAAACAAGCACATACAACCCATTTGGCCCATGAGTTATCAAACGATATGGATCTTTTGGAAATTACATACATATATCCATATATACATACACACGACTCACATGAGATATGAAACAAGTATGTAGGCCCAATAGGCCTATGAGATATCAAACGAGTGTGAAGGCCCGCTAGGCCCATTCGAGTAAAAGATATGCATATACAACCTATTTGACCCATTTATACAAATGATAAACATAATTTGGTCCATAAGGCCCATTTGAGAAGCATATTGACCCGTAGCATATCAAATTTATTTAAATTTTTTTATAAAAAATGTTACTTTTTATGTCGTTTTATATAATATGGACTAGCAACCATAAATACTCTCCGTTTTTATGTCATTTATCTACTACGGACCGTATTATATTAGCCAGGTAAAATACTCTCCTTTTTATAGTATATGGTTAATTATGGGACACCTATTGATGGGGTTAACGTAGGGATGGTAAGGGATTGATATTGGAAAATATTAAGAAAGAGGGACCATAAGTGATAAATAGTGAAAACTTTTGTTAAAAAATATAAAATATCCACTGTTTTAAAATGTGACGGTCCGTATTACCTTTTTAATATATGTTGAAATTGAGGTGTCAGGCTCTGACATGTCAGTGCAACAGTGCAGAGTTATTTACACACCGTTTTTTTCCCCGTTTTACTTTATACGGGGCGTTTTGGACACTAAAATGGAAAGTTATACATGAAACAGGCGTATGAGCGGTGTGTGGATGAACAGTAAAAGGTGTGTAAATAGACACTCCCTAAAATAATTAAAAATAAATCAAAGGAAATAACCCGTAACAGTTAACTCCTAATTTTAGTCCATCATTTCATTATCAAATCAAACAACCAAAACAATTCGGTGGGTCTGTGCTATCTCTACTATTGAAGTAAGTATATTCATTAGAAGAATAAGGTGTATATTCATTAGAAAGAATAAGGTTATTGCGAGAACTAAAAAAATTTCAAACGGAAAGCTCAATGGAACCAAGACGAAGAAGGAGGCGTCTTGTTAGAGATCGAAGCGGAGCCAATGAACGACTAATGCGTGACTACTATACCGACGCCTTGTTTCAACAATCATGAGAACTATTCTAAACCAATCATTTTTTTTCATTATTTAAAGTTTTTCTAAAATCTAAAAGGGCATTTTGTTAAAAATTTCTTCCAACCTATTTATTAGGATTTCCGTTTTTTTCTACCTTTATTGTTTCAAAAATCAAATATATGGTTTTAGACCTTTTGGTATTTGATATTTTTATCCCTGCACGTTTCAATATACTAACAATTTTTTTTTTAATGGTATGGATTATTTGCTCGCAACAGGAAATCTAGGTTACGTTGTCTTAACCGGGTCCACGCTAGAGAGTCCTCTCACCCTCAATATCTAGTAGGAGGAGAAACTCCGAACTAAACCCCGAAGACACGACATTTAATTGGGATAAAACCCTACCCCTTTGCAGAACTCAAACATGTTTCACTGGAGGACTTTATTGTGAAATTTTTTTAAATGTACTTCTTAGGTCTCGAACTCGAGACCTACAGCATATATAGCTGATACTTAACAACTAAGCTGTACAATTTAATATAAAAACACATAAAGCATATATAAATACTAATGATGAAATGATTACACTAAAATATACTCCTTTCGTTCAAATTTAAATGTCATGTTGACTAACTTTGATCGTAAATAATTTTGTTTGTACTATATGTTAGTTGATGAAACTTATATGAACGAAAAATACATTAAAAACTCAATCCATTCATATATTTTATATCAAGTAATCCATGACACAAACAAAGTTATTTACGGTCAAAGTTAGTCAACATGACAACTAAAATGGAACGGAGAGAGTAATCAATTATGTAAATGAAAAAGGTACACGAAATTATAACATCTGGAAAGTTTATAAACATTCAGAACAAAGAGTCGGTACACGTACACATATGTACACTTATAATATTTTAATAAAATTTCTTTGATGGAATACATATGTACATTTGAATAAATCCATTTTTCTTTTTGCAAGTTACATATTCATATTGGTCTTTGAATATATCCGATTTTAAATATGTACAAGAGAACATTAGTGTCTATGTACTAATTTCAATTGCATTTGTAAAAAAAAATATGAATAAATAAGATCACGTGTGAACATTAATTGCATACAAATATGGACAAATATGAATATAGTTATTATTATTGTACACATATGGACTACATTGTTTAAAATGTTTATTGTCGTCACTTTTTCTTCTATACTATATGTTTCAAGGTGTGTATGAGTGCAAGATATATGTGTTCATGTAAACAAAATATAATTTTGTTAAATGCATTAACATTTGAGGTGTGAAAATATGAGTTGAAGTTTTTTTCACTTTTGATATTAGTCAATTTTGCAAAATTATATGTGAAATTGTGCACACATGTAACAATAATTAATATAAGTTAAACACACACGAACACTTATAATAGAATTTATTTGATGAAGTGCGCATGTGTACATTTTAACAAATCGTATTTCCTTACAAGTTATACTTTTACAAGACACATCGGGTTTGAAAAAGATCTGAATAATATATATTTGTTCAAGACTTCAAGTGACAATAAAAATAAGAAAGGAAAAGGTAACATATGCACATCTAAATCGTGAGTCAAAGATAGAAAAATAACATATAACGATTACTACGCTTTTAGTGGAACGACATCCCTTAACTACCCTTTTCCTATGATAAAATAATATATTAAATTCTTTTTAATTAATTAAAAGTCATAATTAATTGTAACCATTGATTCATTTATTTAATGGTCTAAGATTAGTTCTTATAGTTTTCGATATATTTTTAGTTCTCAATTTATCTTTTTACGTTAATTGTAATTCCAAATAAAAGAGTGTGCCACTTGAAACTTCTTGCAAATCCTCTCCAAAAAATAAATCATGATAATTCATTTTTCATATATATTTTAAAAAAAACATATATTAATTATTTAAATCTATTTAAATTCCAATATATACCTACTGCAAAAAAAAAAAAATGTTTATATAACATGGAATTATAATCAATACCATAAACATAAAAACTTTTTGTGTTATAATTTTTTCCAATAAATTGAAAATTGTTAATATTTCATCACTTATTAACTTATTGTATTTTTTTAAAAAAAAAAACGGGTTTCTAATCTACTCTTACTCCTAAATTACATGAATGTTTGAGATGAAACTCAGAACTCTCGAAAAATTCCTATTAATCCACCCCCACAAATGTGAGAAGTGTAACTCGAACCCGAGTGAAACCCCCAAGGTCAAAGACCTTACCAATGGGTCGCCAATCCAATTGGCGAAAATGTAAATTAACTTACATATATGATAACGTACCAAAAAATATACATAATTTGTATCTAATTATATGTCATTTACCATTTTTTTTTATTATTATCAATATTTGTGTGAGATCCATTAAATATATCTTTATTACTATATATCTATTTACAAGATATGTTTTTTTTGTATATTTATCATCTATCATCTATATATCCTTCTTCAATTCAAATATTTTCATAATCTTAATTTCTTTTTATTTTTATCCTTTTCCAACTCTTCCTTTTCCTTATTTGGATTAACAAACCCGTATATATACTTTTAAGATGTACAATTTTTCTATCAAATTCGAAATGCTTTTTATGCATTAAATAGAAAATTATAGTCGACCAAGCAACACGCACGAGTATTAATACTATTATGAATAAGGAAAATCCAGTTTTTTGGTAAAAGATGTGATAAACCAATATAATGAATAAACAAATTATCAAATAACCAAAAAACACATATTATCAAATTATATACGTACTATCAAATCTGTAATTATAAGAACTAAAATCTTTCTAATTAGATAAATACTATCACTATCCAAAAAATCAATGTTCATCCTATTTATACTCGGATTATTTTTATGCATGCTCTCATATCTCAACACACAACAAAATAAAATCTCATCACACAACAAAATAAAATCTATAAGTTTTTACATTTGCTTTCTTTTTATTTGAATTGTATGTAATCAGAATCAGGGTTTTTAGGCATTATTTTTTCATGAAAAGTAGCTCACTATATTGACATGAATTGAAGTTGTATGTATTTAAAATTTTAACATGTCGAATTGTATGTACTTAGGATTCTAGGCTTTATTTTTCATAAAAAGTAGGTCAATATATTGATCTGAATTAGTTGTTGAGTTTGAGTTGTATGTATTTAAAGATTTAATATGGAAGACGATTTTATTTTTTTAATGATTTTGAAAACGATTTTTTAGTTTTTATTTAGTTATTCTGAAATCGATTTTATTTTTAGCTAAGAAACATAAGACTCACGACTTCGATTCTTTCATAAGCGGAAGAAGGGAACTTGTGGATCCAAAAGACCAAAATCAAAGTAGTTAAATATAGTTTAATTTAATCTAAGAGAAAATATCACAAATGGTCCCTATGGTTTGTCATATTCGCATTTTGCCTCCTATGCTTTTTTTCCGTTGCAAATGGTCCCTAAGTTTTTTATTTTCGTTGTCAGCTGTCTCTGGCACTAACTTCTGTTAGTTTTGACCTTTTAAACCCCTCACGTGCGAACCACGTGAGGGTATAATTGTCTTTTTGCTAACCACAGGGACTATATGTAATAAAAACCTTTTTAGTTATACATATATGAAAAGAAATTTTCCAGACATAATCATACATACATATACAGGAACTATATGTCTATATGCCAAGTGTCAACAACTCCTTTATCCCCACACGCATTATTCTCCATTCCTAAAGATAAATTTCTAGATCTTTTTCAAGAATCACATTTTTCAACAACTCCAAACATATACATATTAGTATACATATATAAATCACTATACATATATAGGAAAAAAAAAATCCATCTATCAATCTATACATAAATATCATCTGTTCCATATATATATATATATACACGAGAGTAAATACCTGCGCGTTACAACGGTGAGATGGTGGAGGTGATAGGTCATAGAGAGTGATAGCCAAATGCCTTAACCGTACGGGTTCTGCCTTTGGATTTAAAAATTTGTGGAAAGTATATCGAATGACATCTCTAATATAAGAGCATGAAATTTTAAAAACACCCATATAATTTTTATAATTTATCGATGTATGATTTTTGAGATAAAAGATTTTGAATGAATTGGAGAATAAATGATTGATAGAGGAGAAAAAAAAATGATTGGTTAAGATTTGAGGAGAGGGAAATAGGTAAATATAGAATTGATATATGGAAATTTTGGGAAAGTAAATGTTGAAACTTAAAATGTAGGCAGGGGAGATTTGCTTTATAATATAATATGGATATATATATATTACCGGCGAGATGAGATCCAAAAATTTTTCTTCTGTTACTCCAATCTTTCATCTAACAAAGATCTGATCGGTGGAATTTTTTGAATGGTTCGGGTTTGAAATCTGATGGTGGGTTTGGGTGTTGGATAGGTTTGGGTTTTTGTTAAATGTAGACTCGGCGGTGTACCAAAGGTGGATGGTGGTGGCGCGGTGGTTGTGTGGTGGTGCTCGGCCGTAAGTTTTTATTTGTGTTATGTTTTCATCTTTATATTGTAACAAAATTCGAATTCTAAATTATGTTATTGTTTGATATCTTATTAAATAAAACCATTGTTTATAGAACCATTATTTACAGTAAAGTTGAGATCTTTAGATCTTTATTTGTTAAAGTGTGTATTTGAATTTAGGATTTTTAGATTTTTTTGTGCTTAGTTTTGTAGATATGAAAATTTGTTGAAAACCTGAATTTTATTATCTTTCAAAATTATTGGTAGAGTATGTGTAATATTGTTTTTATTTATTTATTTATTTATCAAATGTGTTGTTTTATGTTTATGGTGTTGCAACTTAACATATCACAGGAGAACATGTATTATCATTGAAATCAAACATTGTTTTCTTTATATTTAGACTGTCTTTAACGCTGGGCGTATTGCCAGCATCTTTCGTCCAATACGCCGGAAGTTGAATGCGGTGGGTTAAAGGCGTCGACGTTTTCGTCAGCGTATCCCCCCAGTGCGGATGCCACCGCGCTACTACTCTTGACGTATTGGCTTCTTTTGTCTGTGCATTTATTATGTATTTATTAATTTTTCCTTGTAAACCCAGATTTGTTAAAAAAAGTAATTAACTGTGTTTTTTTTGGTGTTCAACGAAGAAGAAGAAGGGTTTGGTGGGGGTCAGTCTTTTCGTCCACTTTCTTTTTTATATTATAATTATTTTTTTCATTTACACCTCTTTGAATAATATACTTTGTATTTAAAACCCTTCTAGTGTTACTAAGTGTTAAAAGCAGATCACTTATAGGAATTTTTTGGATTTTACATTTTACATTTTGATTTTTGATTAATAAAATACTTTTATTAATATGATATGTTTTTTGATTTAATATAATGTGTTTTACAATTTTATATAATGTAGCTTTAAAATATTGATATAAATGATGATGTGACATCAACAAACTGAGTTTTCAGTGTGGGGGTTAATGATAAAATTGATTCAGTGTGGTGAGTCAGTGTATTTATGACGTGTCATCAATAAACTGAGTTTCAGTGTGGTGGTCTTAGTGTATATCAATATATTTATTTGTTTGATTTATTTATGAGATAGAAGATAGATATTGTGGATGGTGGAAATCTGGGTTGTGTTTTGTAAGAAGATGACAAGAATTGGTACAAAAAGTTGAAGAAGATGATTAGAATGGATTGACTGAAATGGAAGAATATACCCTTACTAACGGGATAAAACTAACGGAAGTTAGTGCCAGGAATTGCTGGTAACGAAAATGAAAAACTCATGGACCATTTGCAACGAAAAAAAAAACATAGGGAGCAAATGCGAATATGTCAAACCACATAGACCATTTGTGACATTTTCTCTTAATCTAAATTCGAATTTTGGATCTTGGAATAGGTCAGGTGTACTTGACAAAGCAAAAGGCACATTATGAGAAAATGACCTCAAAGTGTTAGGCTTCAACCAGAAGATATATTAGGAGTTAAAAAGTCAAATTGTCTAATGTATATATGGACTACTTACAGATCAAAGGAAAGTTGAGCTAAGATAATGAATTACTCCGTATATATCAGTCATCAGTGTTGATGAATTTTCGCCCATCCATAAGGCTACTGTTGATGAATGTTGTTTAAAATGATCGATTGAACTATTTGGTTATTATTTATTATAAATGGATTGAGATTCTTTAAAGTTGTAGGTAACTTTATTAGTAAAGTTGTGAATTTTGACCTTTGGATTAAAATCAATAGTCAAGATCAAAATTTGATATTTAAATCTTGATCTTTGATTTTAATCCAAAGGTCAAAATTGCTCCAACTTTATTTGTAAAGTTAGTTTTAACTTTAGAGAATCTTTATCCTTATCAAATGGGTATGCAAATTTGGTTGCAAATATATAGTTGTCGTCATAGGTTTTTAGTGTGATAGTTATGTCACTGAACTTATAATTTAAAGTACATATTATGAGGGACAGAGCAATTATGAGGGTAGTGAGGTCAACTGCTTCCACTTCAATTTTGGTATAATGTAATTTTTTAAATTTTAAATGGTATATTTATAAATTTTTCTGAAAATAAGAAAAAATTATATAAGAAATAAATATAAATGTTACCTCCGTTGCTATAAGCTTATTTTTTAAAAGTCGTCGGTCATCAAAACATTAATTTTGAGATAAATCTCTCCAAAGGCAGAAAAAAAAACTTGAGTTGTTTTAATATTTAATAGAAAGAATAAAAAAAGGTTAAAGAAAAAACTTTTTGTTTGGGTACATATGTAAATATGTAGTACATCAATAATGTGGTCGTTTGTGGAATAACTATTTCTTTCAAATTATTATACATCTATCATAAACAACTAATTATAATAACCATAATAGTTCTTAAGGTTCTTAAAAAAAAAATGAGTTCTTAAAATGAGGGTCCCCTACAAGCTAATTATTAATAGGGAAAATAATCTGTGTGTGTATGTAATTTGTCTTCAGCTACTATTGTAGGAAAGAAACTTTGTGTTGATTCATTGTATATAAGTTTGTCTCAAAACTGGACGAATTGTGTAAGAAATCGGGCGGATACCAACGTGGCACCATCAAACATCTGATACGTGGCCCAATGAAAGGCCACCACATCAACATTTAGCAGATTATTTACACGATTCATTCAGTTTAGCAGGTTACTTACATACAATGAACTAAAATAAAGTTTCTTTCTTACAATAGTAGCTGAAAACAAGTTACATACACACAGATTCTTTTCCCTTATCACTAATAATAAGTATAGTTTTTGGGTTTCTTGCGTTATGATTTAATACGGTTTCATTCAATAAGACTTTGTCTGAAACTTGTGGTCTTTATTTTTTAAAAAATAAACTGGTATGTTCAAATTGAGTGTTATACCCAGTGTGTGGGACGAAATTCATTTGAAGGTCTATTTTGTATTCTCGAGCTTGGGTCCAAATTTTTTTACATTCTCACATATGACTTTTATAAGTATGACAAACACTTTTAAAATTGACCCCTCACACAAAAATTTCTGACTCCGTCTCTGCATATTAAGTTTGATTGGAGGTACAATATTGTTGATTGTTATCATGCGACTTGCGACATTGTTAAGATTTGAAAATGCCATGAAAAAAAATCAAAAAGTCGTTAGGAAAATTTGTGTTTCCGCCTATCATCGAACGTTCTTTTATAATATGAATGTTTTTGAATACCATGAACATTTTTATTAAATAACCGCACAAAAATACTTTGTGTATCTCTATCTCTATATAGAAATTGCTCACGTGGCACTCTCTGAGCCCGTCATGTCAGCATTTTCTTACGTGGCGTCACCATATCGATCCTAGAGACATGTAAGCATCCACGTAGTAACCTATTTTGCTTAGTCAGCTACCACAAGTATTTTAGAGTAATAGTGATTGGGAGTAGAACCCACAATCTCCAAGTTGGGAGGGCTTATTTGCCATGTGAACCACATGATGTTTTGTTTATTTTTTGAGATCCATACTAATAAACAACCTTAACTCCTGTAATGTCCTATGAAATTAATAAATAGTGTTTGGATCCACACGTAAATAATTTTACTCTTATTTTATGAAATAATAACTGACAATGAATATAATCCGTAGGTTTCTTATTTATTTAATATTTGTTAGCTTTTATTAAAATTGATAGTTGAGAATTTTTCCTTTAATACAAATAAAAAAATAAAATTGATTGTTTAATTATGATTTGCTTATCATAAGTACTATAAAATTATAAGATTGTTATTTTTAAAACTTTTTAAGCCTTGATTGCTTGACACACCATCCATCGTTTTAGTTTTACTATTTCAAAACTCATTTGTATGTGATGAATTTATTCATAATTTTCTATTTACACGATTGTGCATATAATGAGATATATACATACTTCGTTGATCATTAAATTATTTAACTTTAATATTAATTCATCATATTCTTAGCTTACAAGTGTTAACAGTAGCACTAAGTTTTTTTTATTAGTATCTAATATTATTTTGTCAAAATGAGAGGTATAACCTAGCATTCAACTTATTTCGTCGGATAGAAAAATACATTTTCGTATTCAAAAAAACCAATTCCCGAATCTGTTTGTTTTGCAATGACTATTTGACAAAAGTCAAGGATAGGGTTTTTCAAAATTGGTTTTTACTTGAGGAATCTCATATTTAGTTATAGTCAATTTTATTTTGTCGTTTCAATAGTAAAAAAAAAAATGCAAGAACTGAATGTTTTGATTTTTGGCAATAATGACAAAACTACAAATTCCCCGAAAATATGTTATTTTCAAGGATGTTTTTTTATCTATAATTTATTTTATAATTAATCTTTTTTTTTTTAATTTAAATTAAATAAGCAACACTTTCTTTGTAATAAATATTAAGTACCTACCCTATATTGGTTACTCATTTTGTGAGTTTCACATGAACAAATATTTATAAATGCTACAAGTTAGTTTTATAAAATCAATTTAATGGCCTTTTCTGAAAGAAAGCCATATGAGATGAGACATACCTAAACCTGTTTTGTTCACTCACTTGCAAACACCCCCCCCCCCCACCCTTTCCATTTATATGGATTTTTGGTTTTGGTTCAACTTTTATATGAGAATTGTGACTAAATAGTAATATAAGATCAAAGAGTTATGAGCGATCAAGCGTTTAAAGGAGGTCAACCAGTTGATTGCTTTAAGCATCCTAACATAGTTGGGTGTTCATATAATGTGGTGGTATTTTTATAATGGGTGATTCACTATGTCTATTTGGAGTAGGTTTTAGTTAGTGTACGTGTGTATGTATCCAATATGTTCATGCATGTAGGCATAAATATGCAAGCTGGAAAAGGTTAGGCATTTTACGAGGTTGTGTTCATAAAATCATAAAAATAAATTTATTATTTGTTTCAACTATAATTTGCTTTCAACAAGGGCCTATATGTGTTTAAACGAGGTAGTGTTTTGTGAAAGGGGACAATTATCTTAACATATACATTTAACTGTAATGTAATTTCATATGTTTCTATAAGTCAAAAAAACTTAATATTTCAATGTCGTATAGCTAGGTCACTCTAATTTACATATTTGATGCAAATTATCTTTGCAATGAGCCAACGAATTAGTTAATGTCTTCATTTATCGTGTTACTTATGGATTATTGATATGTTAGTTATTGTTACCATATATCATAATGATGTATACACATAGGAACTGAAATGCAAATTTTTTTTTTTTTATCGATACACAACTACTTTGACAAGAGACTTTTAGCAAAACCTAAAGAAATCATTTTCTCAATTTATTCTAAAACTAATAGTAAGTGGAAAAAGTTAGTCTAAGACGAACCTCATTCGATTTACTTCATTACTTGATATGGACCTGAATTACCGGATAAATATATAGCCTTGAATAGCCTTGGAGCAAGTGTTGGTTAGTGTACGGGTGCTAAGTATCTATACGTGTCCAATATGTAGAGGCATGTAGGCATATAAATATGGGCTGAAAAATGTTAGGCAAATGACGAGTTGTGATTATAAAATAAATAAAAAAAAAAGATTTATTTTTTGTTGCAACTAAAATTTGCTTTTAGCAAGGGCCTATAGGTGTTAAACGATGTAGTTTTGATTGTAATTTAATTTATTATGTTTCTATATGCCAAAAAATATTAATATTTAAATATCTTGTAACTTGTCACTCTAATTCATATTTGATTATTTTCGCGATAAGGCGACGATTAAGTTATTGTCTTCATTTTGTGTTACTTATGCATTAGCGATATCTTAGTTATTAGAACCATATCATATGATGTATATGCGTAGGAACTGAAGTGCAAAAAATGTTCATGGATATACAACTATTTTGACAATACTTTTTGCAAAACCTAAAGACATCATTTTCTCCCTTTATTCTAAAAAGTTAGTATGGTGCAAAAATACCATTTAGTAATGAAAATAGAAGACTATTCAAGGCTATATGTTTATCCAGTAATTCATGTTAATATCAAGTAATGAAGATAGATCTAATGAGGATTGTTTTTTAATTTTTAACAGTCTCTTATCTAAAAATGCTTTAAAATTTAACACCTTTAGTTTTGTTGATATTTTATTTTTGATTCCATATGAATATGTATTTTATTATGTGCATAACTTTTTCGTTGAAATTTATATAGTTTTTTTATTGCATGTCATTTACGATGAATTATGTAAAAAATAAAATAGTCGGTGCAACGCACATGTTTCACCTAATATATATATATATATATATATATGATCCTATATTATGTTTTGAGCAGTTTATTCAAGACGATACACATTCACCACTAAATCCTTGGAATACATCGGGGAAAAATGTATATATGTATATATTTAATAGATTTTCATACAATAGGATAAAACTAGATCATCTTTTATTAATGTAATAACAAGATCTTGACTTGATGATGTTCCTTTAGTCATGCGTACAATAGGCTTTGTATATCTAAATTTGACATCATGCCTCAAGAAATGGATAATCAGTGTATCCCACAATCGGATCCTGAGTATAAAAAGTATCTCTGTTGTACTTGTTAAGAGTTGTATCAAGCTCGAACCGTCTAGGCAAATCTGGGTTAGCCAAGAAAAGTCGCCCATACGCAACCAAATCTACATTGCCTTCGGCTATGGCGTCGTTTCCATCATCTTTCTGATAACCACCCGAGCTAATAAACGTACCCTTGAAAGCTTTCTTCACTGCAAGAGAACTATGCGTAGTTTCGGACTTTTCCCCAGTTATGTCCAATCTAGGTTCAATGATATGGAGATAAAGGATATTATACTTGTTTAGTGCATTGGCCATGTAAACACCCAAGGCTTCCGGGTTAGAGTCACCACACTCCATAAAATACGCGAATGGAGACAATCTTATACCAACTCTGTCACTTCCAATCTCGTTTGCAACTGCTTCTACTATTTCCAAAGCAAACCGACACCGGTTTTCTAGGGATCCACCGTATATATCTGTTCTATCGTTTGCTTGGTCTTTCATAAATTGCTCAATTATGTATCCATTTGCTCCATGGATTTCTACTCCATCAAATCCTGCAAATTTGATCAAGGAGTGTGTTACGAATTGTTTAAAGATTATAACTATGTGGACAGGTTAATTAACTATATACTAACCTGCGTCAATGGCATTGCGGGCAGCTAGCCTAAAGTCGTTAACTATAGCTGGAATTTCTTCAATTCTTAGTCTACGAGGTGGAGACCAATCTCCACCAGCTAGGCCCGGAGATAACTCTTTGTCTGTTGAAGATATCGGAGCTTCACCATTAGGTTGGTATCCTGATTGTCACACAATAAGATATATGAAGGATGTAAATGTTAGTTACCGGCTTGATATATCTAAAATTCACTCAAAATGCATTTTATATTGACGCAATTCACTAATGTCAATATGTGTAGCGAACCACCTGAACGGGTGTTGCCCCTTCACCCGCAAGAGGGTGTGTTACCTCAAGTATTTTATATTACAAACTATGATATTAAGGAAAAGGTTTTGGAAAATTAATGACATACCATAGTTTGAGACACGACCTACATGCCAAATTTGGCAGAAAATGATGCCACCCTTGTCGTGAACCGCTTTCACGACTGGTTTCCATGCTTCCACTTGATCCTTGGTCCAGATTCCAGGTGTGTCAATATACCTTTTGATTTGTATTTTTGACAACAATATCATCGATTAAGTATTCATAATATGATATGAATATGTGAATGTAATCACATTTTAGAACTTAATTGTAATGATACGATTGAGATCCTCTAAAATTATAATTTCTCATAAAAGCTATCTAAATGTCAAAAAAAATGTTAGTTGATTAAATAGGTCTTTTCTCTTTTATTTGCGAGTGGACCTTAATCACGTTTGAAAGTTGAAACAGTTTAGTTGGTTCAACTTTACTAATGTTTGACATTTCAATCTTAAAAGATCTCAATCTGTATTATTAGTACTCACCCTTGTGCGGTGTCTGAGACCCCAACTGCTTCGGTGATAAGAAGACCACCTTGAGTTGTTCTTTGAGAATAATACAAAGTAGTGTTGGAATGTGGCATGTTATCATACGATCTATTTCTTGTCATTGGTGCGAGAACAACCCTGTAATAATCATTTTGAAATATTATTTGTAACTTGTATATGTAATAATCTTGAAAGCTAACAGAAGGACAGTGGAGCCCCATTGATGTTTATATAAATAAATACAAAAAATTACGTTTTATATATTGATTGAATTGGGGCAAAACAAATTGTTCGAGTCCCGCAGGAGAAATTAATATTGATTGAATTAGGGCAAATCAAACTGTTTGAGTCCCGCAGGAGAAATTAATTACCTGTGGGAGAGATTGAAGTTGCCCATCTTGTATGGAGATAGAAGAGGAATTCTGTGAGTGTTAATTGGTGCCATATTGCTACGTGAAATTGTGAATCTATGCTTTTAAGATCTTCACAATTATAAACCGCATTTAGATTCTTTAAATTATTACATTTGGTGCATTATTTATGTAATTACGTACGCCATTACCTCATAAGCCACTGGGTCAAAGTAAAAGACATTTATATTAGTATTTATATATATCGTTTATATAAATGTGTTTCATTTTAGATTTAAAATTCTAAAATATTTCACATTTGTTTATTCCAAATTGCTGAAATATTTTGTCTTCTTTATGTCAACGAATCTTTTAAACGTATCTTGGGAAATCAATAAAACTTTAGAATTTTTTTAATCAGGTCATTCGTTTGTTACTAGGAGATATTTGCTCGTCTGGCTGCTTTGCCCAAGATGGTGGCTTTATTTTTTACCACGCTTGGGTGCAGTTAGCATTGCTTTCAATTCATCAAACTTCCATGTAGAATCCATATGATGCATTAACGTAGTTTGTCATTTGACGTAAATACATTCAACCTCGCAAACCACCCAACCCAATCCATTCTCCCGAAAATAAACCCACCTACACTATCACCACGACTCATGTTTTACACCATGCCCCTGTAAATCAATGACTCCCAACAATAATTGCCTGAAACCACCAAAAATAACACGTAAAGGGGTTGTCATCAAAATACAAGAGGCCCGTGAAAACCTTTTTCTGAGCTAAAACCTAGCACAGCCATAAAGATATTACAGATAGTAGTAAGCAAGTCACAAATTTAAGCATGAGTTCGTAAATCATTAGATTAGAAAGTTGTAGCTAAGCGACCATTGCTAAGATAATGACTAAACCTATTATAATCTTGCGATATTGGTTTTCAAGATACCCATACAAAATTGAACGTGCAAAAATAGTTTACCAGATAGTGAAATACGAAACACGAACTCAAATGTTAGTCAAATATGCAAATATCTATCTATACATTGTGATTGTTCAAGCTGAGTAGTTTTTCCTCTTCACCAGAGATGTCACCCATCTGAACGTTAATGTTCTGTCTCGAGTTCATTTTGTTCCACTCATTTTCTACACGGAAAAATGCCCATTGGAATCTGCGGAAAATCTCTAATGTGGTAATTGCAAAAACTGTGAGGTGATTATGGCGAAGATGGGCAGATAACTTGTATGTCCAGGTACAACGCAATATCAGATTGCTTCCTATCACCCAGAAATATACCTGTGCAATCCAAAAAATACACAGAAATGTTGAGCCAAACCCAAAGATTTCACCCTTCTGCTATCAAGTCATAGGTGGTTGGTAAAACGGTCAAAAGGGTTCAGGTCAAATAGGTAATTTTTGTCAGGCCACGGTGGTTTGACTCAAAACACTATTTATTATTTCAGAAATAACTTAACACTACGACAAATATAATTAGAAGGTCTAATGCACTATGCACTAAAAACTACACTTTGAGAAACTTCCAACAGTTTGACTTTACTTTCTAGCTAATTTGTTTATAATATATGTTTGTCATGTCTTAAAGCCTACTCACATTTTTAAACCTCAAGATATCTTCTGTTTGGTTGTTCAAACACTGATTTTCTATCCCATGCTCCTACTTTCAGACAAGATGATAACCTTACACAATGGGATGTAAACACACCGCATTTGTGGATCCATCTAACAAGCGGGCGAAAACAGAAAAAGCCCATATTGATAAGCAAAATCTGCAAACTCATTAACACGAAGTGATTCTTACCCATTTTTGTCCATAAATAAGTTGCGAGACGAGATGTGGTTTGGTGAACTTGAAGATTCGAGTAAAGCAGCTGGTAAGAAGTAAATGGTTATTAGAGTACTCCGCAGCAGGAAATTAATTTAATACATAAAAGAAACAATAAAGCATTATACTCTAGAAAGTAGAATTTGAGATAACTATTTATGAACTTTGTGAAGCAGACTGAATAATATAAGCTCATGTCCTGTTAAGTAGTATTAGGTCAATAGGTCATGAGTTGGAAGAACTACCAAGTAGATATAAGACGATCAGATTACTGGACAAGCATTGTGGAAGCAAAGCCACACATACACCTAGACAGTTTACAAGTAATAAATTCCAATAGCACACATTCTCCTATATAATTATACCTATATCTCATACATAAACTGAAAGTTCGGGTAATCGACTTTAGCTTCAACGTGTTACACACATGGGTATACAAGATTGATGGAAGTGATAACACTAAATAGCATACTCGCTTTGGATTGATTGAAGTATCAAATGTTAATAAATCATGACTATAACAAAGTTTTACATACCTTAGATCCCAATCTCGAGTCACATCCCAGTAAAATGAGTACAGAGAATTTAAAAAACTTGAGAGTAGCCAGAGAGGTCGGTAGAAGTTAATCCAACTGTCGGGAAACACATGATACTTCAAAGCAGAAAGGAAAATCACCGGTACAGCAGTTGAATACTTCAATGCTGAATCATGGAGGAGCACAATCATTATGAATAAGAAGCTACTAGATATAAATCAATGAGGGCAATGAATTGCTATAAAAGTCATACCAGTGCATATACTCATGTAACCAATTGACATTTTCATTAATTAGGCGCAATATGGTGTGCGTGAGTCATGAGTTGGGTAATAGGTTCATATGGGTTCCATTTAAAACAAATAACTTTTAGTACGAAAAAAAAGGATAAGGTACGGTTACACTCATACACTGAGGATGGATTTCGATCTGTTAGACCCACGTGACCCTTTTTTAGTTCACTGGCTCACTTATAGGTAAATGAATCATATTTGCAACCTCTTACAGATCTAGTTCCCAAACATCTGGTGCTGATATCCACACAACTAGATGTAATCATATCGATGAATTAAATTCTATATCCCGTTTATGTTAACTACATATAATATATAAGCATATAACTCATATAGACAGATACCTTTAGTGCCAAACTCTATAACTATAATAAGGGTGGGACTTTCATTTCGAAAAACCCGCTAATCTTCCTGACAAAAGAAGTCTTTAGTAGACCATAAAATGTATCAGCCTATAATGTGACAAGCTAGACCGATACAACAAAAAAAAACTGATACAAAAATAGCTAAAAGTCCGGGAAAGTTATTAAATGTAACTGTTACCATTAAGTAAAGAAGTTTTTTCCTTGGTATCCTTGTATTGTCGCAAACATTGAAAGAGACGAAATATATAAGGCAATACAAGAACAATTGGAATAGCAACGGCATGACTGCCACAAACGGAATCAGCTTCAAACCAAGCAATGGTTGCCACCTGCAAATAAATATCAAATCGGAATCCTTATTTAAGCAACAAAAACAAGGTTTGCAATAAATCAGGAGTCATGGGTAGCAGAGTTTTGTATTAGATACTTACCATAACTTTTAAATTAATAATAAGCCCCATTACACTTGCTACAATTCCCATTTTATGGGACTCGTGCAATGCAGTGTTGGCAGATAGTTTAGGGTAGTTTATAGATTTTTTCAAAATTTGCATTAAATTAAAATATTAGATCTTTAGGGGGGAAAAATTTGCAGCATTGGTAGAATCGTCGGTGTAAGAGGGGGGAGAGAGAGGGTGATGTGTCACTTTCTTTTATTGGGAACCGGGAATAGGCCAATTGGTGATATTGGGATGTTACTTGATCATAAAAGGTATCACAAAAACTATCATGACTACATACAGACTGTGATAACTAAGCTTCAATTAAACAATGAGAGAAAGAACAACAAAGTTTGTTTAGTATTTTTACATGATCGAAGTATTGGCAGTTTTCTAAATAGAAAGTTAATATGAGTATAATCAAGAGTGAATACTAACCTGCTTGTGAACCATTCTGCAAACCGAACGTTCCAAATCTGAAAAGACCTGCACAGAAAAATAAGTTCAAAAAGACAGTTGGGTGATAACTGATGATCAGTTGAGTAAAGCTAGGCCTAACTAGGTGTTTTCATATTTATGTAAAAATCCATTTTCTTCCAGTTACAATCTAATTATATTAGCCCTATAATTACAATAACAATCACTCTTTACCCAACAGTCAAAACTTTGCAACTAGCAATATTCACCAAACATACCCTAAACACAAATATTCATCAAATTAAAGCCAATTGACAATTAGCATCTAGCTAATTTAATAAACTATTACTGTTTAGTGAGTTTGACAAACTTTATCCTCCTCATGCTCCAGAAAGATGCTCTAAGTCTCTAACCATATAAATGCATATAGCTTCACTTATAGTCCTACATTGGGGGTTTGAGTTTTATATCAGGGGTTAACTACCGTAAAAAAACTACATACAACGTAAACTCTCTTACAAAACAAATGTCCAACCAGCGTAGCACTCTCCGATAGCAGTTGCACTGGTTTTAAAATTGAACAAGAACTCTACTTGATCATTGAAGTCATACTATCTCACAAAGTTGGGACTCTGGAGTCTATCAACCAAAGTTCATATTTATGTCTCGAAGCTTGTCCTGATCTTTGAACTTAGCTATTTAGCTAACATCATAAGAAAACATTTGATAGGTCAAATCATTGACTTCTTAGGCACATAGTATTTGACGCGCCTGGTATGTCTGTAGTCAAACACAGAACTGAACTGCTAATTGCAATATTCATCAATAATCACATACCTTTGACATTGAGGTCAATATATCAGCCACAAAAAAATCAGCAAATGCTATTGCCTGTATAAATCAAATAAGACAAAAAGTCACTTCATATGTATAGCACAATGACAATATAACTACACAGCTAGGATTGGTTCCTAGCTACTGACACCACTTCACTCATCAAAATAGATATGCCCTAGCATAAATGGAATTATTTATGGACTTACCTGAAAAGGAAAGACAATTCTCCAGAGCGTCCTTAGCAGATAGAAGCGCGTTGACAAATAAAAAATATCAAAAGGGAATATCAGGATAATTGCAACAGCAGTATACAGGAGTACCTGAAACAGATCATGTGTCAAAATTACTGTGACTTAAAGTAGTAACTTGTAAGCATATAGAAAGTTACAGATGAGTAATATGAGTATAGGTTAACAAAAGCTCCTCGGAATTACAAGGGCCAGGGCTGTAATATGAATTATGATTCACCGCCATTATAGTCTACAGCAACAGTAATAATACGTTTATACATTGAATAACATGAAATTATAATTTGCTTGTGGGTCCATAGTTATGCCTTTGATTGGCAATGCAATATCTGTACAAGTGTAATGATAAGATGTGTTGGACTTACAAAAATATCCATTAGATGCATCATGTGTGAACCAATCATACAATGAGTGGCCTAGCTTCTTGCTGTCATGCTTATTAGAGGTCATTATCTCACCTTGCTAATGTTAAATAGTTAAATACTCACTTTGCCGAAAAGTGCTACATGCTTATTAGTAGTCCTTCCCTCACTTTGCAACTGTTATATAGTTAAGCACTAACTACATCTAGATCCATTTGTCACATACTGCATTATGATTGGAATAGGTTATCTGCCTAAGATAACAACCTAATTTTCCAATTGAAGGAACATACTACTTTTTGGCCCAGGACCGCGATTACACTTTTAGGTAACTGTTCTGTTCAGATGACTGTAGATAAAGCTTATATCGCAGTATGATACTTACCATGTGATGATGTGCTCTTAATATGTTAACATGCACATCAGCATCATCTTGCGCTACAAGCCTTAGTTATAGCCATTTATAATTTATTTATTATATATAAGAGAGAGAGAGAGAGAGAGAGAGAGAGAGAGAGATGATCAAAAGAGCAAATGGAGACAACTTATAATGGCCCATTTCATTTTCAAAGTTGGGATAACTTGAAAAGTATGTTGTTATTTTGGGTAAATGACCCTTTATAAAACTAAGATATGCATGCAATTCTAATAATGATATGTGAACACTAAGTTATAAATCAACTGAACAAAGACTTCTATTACTCTTGCATTTAGATTGTCATCAATATTGTTTGTGGAGAGAGAAACATGTTACATGACATCATTGCACATATGAAAATCAGATACGAAAAAAATTGTAAAAGGAAGCATCTATTACACTGGTTGAGATGCCGCCCATGACACTTCTCCATGAGAATATAGATAAAGATATGATGTCATGCTCGTTGGAACAATGATTGTCATCCATGTGGCACACTGAAACATAAAATGACTATGAGCAACTCTAGTAACATCCATTGCAAGAAACTTTAGCCAATAATATGTAAATGATAACCTAACTTGAAATAAAACATAATCACAGAATAGGTATCTATTTTCTTTTAATTGGCCGAAAGGCTTCAGGGAACTCATTATTTAATAAGTTGCACCACAAATTCAACAATCAGCTAATAACATAATTATAACACATTATGTAACAATAAAGGAGTGATAAATTGAATAATAGATGAGATTTCTACATATTTACCTTCCATATTTCTTTATGACTAAGATGATTCTGATCAAGATCAAAAATCTTGGAATAACTGACGTTAGACTGTGCAAAAACCCATAAGTTTGCACCCCAAAACCAAACTGCAGCGGTCTGCACATGTTTATACACAACAAACGATGGATTACTGACCGAATTATGTTCCGCTTTACATAAAGTAAATGCAGAGGCGTCACTCACCACAAGAAGAAGAGGATTATAATACAAAAACGCCTCATAAAGAAAAAGATCTCGCAGGTCCAAACTCATCCTCATGACAGAATCCCATCCAATCTAATGTATAATTTATATGAATTCGTTATGCGAGTTCAATAACAATAAATAGTGTAATGTGAAATACTAGTAAGCCAGCCGAAAGATATGTACTGTCGGAACACTTTCAAAATGAAAGATAGATAAAACTGACCTTGCAACAGCTAAACCCCCATAAAAAGAATAGCACCACCTGTAATAGCACATCAATTGATATCATTTAAGACAGGTAATCTCAGAAACTAATATAGTTGATGCATAGCAAAGTCGCAAAGAGTGGGAGAAGATAAAATATTACATTAAAAGAACCATGTTTCGCTTATATGGCTTCATACCAAAAGACACTAGGATCTCTTGAAGTTCATGCCAAGGATATCCAGGATAAATTTTAACATCAAAGCATTGGGTGTCTAATTTTCAACCAAACTATAAAGTATATATGTGAGACTGACCATTACTCAACTTAAAATCAGATATATTCACAGCATCAAATCTCTTTAGCATCAAGAAGAAAGATGCTATTATTATTCATAAAATGCACATGTATTTATAAGTTATAACCATTAATAGAGAATTAAGGGGTTTGGACCATTTGATGCAAGCTACAAAAGAATATATCTAAATTCGCAATAAATCATGGTATTGTGCGGTAACCTACCTCTGCTGATAATCATCCATATTATTTCATATTAACCGCAGCAAGACTAATCATTAACAAATGGCAAAGTTACTTGCATGGATAATGAAAGCACTCCGCATTATGCGATCATCTTAAGTGATTATTACAACCCCGAATAGAAAAAGCACTTTAATTTGATTATACCAAAAAACTGATTTTGCAGTCAAAACCAGACCGCCCAAAGCCCATCATGTAGATCAAGCTCACCCAACACCCTGCTCATATAGTGTCCCCGACCAACTAATTCAGGAGCTTATGTGACAAACCAGGTTCCCAATTGGCTCCACTTCCCATTAAACCCGGGACACTTTACATCTCGAGAACCAACTAAGCTAAAAGTTTGAGGTTATCATTCCGCAATCACTTTCAAAAAACACGTCCACATAACAGCACAAAAACAAAAAATCAAACTACCTTTAACCTCCAAAGCAAAACCGGGGAGGGTAACATAGCACCAGCTACCAACGGTGTGCCCCCGGCAACCTTCATTCCACTCGTCTCTATCAAACGAGGAAAAAAAAACAAACAGTTAGCAACCAACAAAGCAAAACAAAAACAATAGCCGATCAACACGTATTATGAATTTCGAATATGGGACTCTTACCAAGAAGATCAGAAAACAATTGTCTACTTCCAGATTTGCGTAGATGTGGACTATTGTTAACAGGAAGAGTTGTCACATGTCCTCCAAACATAGATATAACCAAACTATAATATTTATATAATAATCTGCAATTATATAACATTAACATACATACTTTATATTTAAACACAGCTATATATTGCAGATGTACCGTAATAATATATAATATATTGAGTAAATTGTAAATGGGGGAGAGATGAACATACCCTGGAAAATGGAGATTAAAGGGGTTTTTGGATGTTTGTAAGAAGAATGAATGAACGAATGCAAGTATTTGTTATTATTATTTTAATGTTAATAATATTAAATGGGATGAGATGAGATGGGAGTTGTTAATGCTGGTTTTCTTCCGGGATCTCTCTTCCTTCCTTCCGCAGGCTGGCTGGATCTCGCGTGAAGGTGAAGAATTTGGGGGTATAATGTAAGAATTAAGGAAAGGAAGAAAAAGAAAAGTGGGATTAATATTTTAGTAAATCTTTTAACAATACAATTAGGGTTCTAGTTTGGTTAATTTAAGACCATCCTTAAAATAAAATCATTAGAATCAAATCTTAACTATTCATTTTTTTATCTCCTCAAATCTTTAATTTTGTTTTCTAGAATCCGACGTTATCTCCAGCGATGGCGACGACATTTCCGGCAATGTGGATACGGTACAGGCGTTGTCGTCATCCATTTTAAAGGGGTTGTCACCGGACGCATATGAAAATGATATAAATTTCGGTACAGGCGTAACCCTTGCTTCAGCATCATTGCTAGGGTGGTCGGACATGATGGTGGTGGCGGTGGTTGTCTCGCCGAAGAAGAAGGGGGGAGGCGGAGACGGTGGCCGGAAATTAAGGTGGTGGCCGGAGATAAAGGATGAGGGAGGAGAGATAGTGAAATAAAAAATGAATTGTTGAGATTTAGTCCAAATGGTCTTAAAATAACTTTTTCCTAGGGTTCTAAGGATTAAATTTATAACTGATAATTCGGATAGTGGATTTGTCAATCTGAATTTGAAATTTCAGATATTCGATAATTGATATTTGAAATTTCAATACTAGATTATCTTTAATTTGAAAATTTTCAAAATAAAGAAGTTAGTAAGTAAACATCTAATGTTGTATTCCTTGGGTTTTTAATCTCAAAACTTTGACAGTGTTTGGGGAGGTTAAGATGTAGATCGTCTTATCCTGACTACGACGATGTAGAGAGGTTGCTTAACTATCTATCTGAAATAAAAAAAATAAAAATACCTCCAGCTTTACAAGGCCTGAGATAAAACTCTTGTCTCCAGAGGTAAGGGCGTTAAGGTCATCTCCAATGCTAAGGATGTTCTTTAGTTGTAACATCATATCCTTACAAATACTTCAAATTCTTTAATTTTACCTCCAAGCATCCTTACGTACAAAAAATCTTTAGCTTTGGACAAGTTAAGGACATGTCTTTAAGTAAGGACATACACCAAAAAATGTTTAGTTTTGGACATACTTCGATAGCAAAAGATATCCATGGACAACTAAAGGCACTTAAAGACATTGCATTAGAGATAGTCTAGCCACTAATCCAACCTTATCACACAATACATCATTGGTCGTTAACATTAGCTTCTAACATTAAAAACTAGGGTTTATGGCATACAAATGTAAGCATCATCAAATCCAAATAAGATTATCTCAATTAATCCATAATGTAATGATTAACTAAGTTAAACTAATCTGACAACAAAAACCACAATTAGCAAATCCAATTTAACTTAAATCATCAATCTCCTAAATAATTTTTTATTTCGAGTCCGTTTAACCTTCTTGGTTTTATAAAGTTTTTTGGCATCCAAGTTGAGTTGGTAGATGACATTTACTCTCGTTTGCATCATCTCCCATGAACTTGCGTTAATGTTAAATCTCATTAAGTACCAAAAGTCTACATTTATAAACTCATTTAAGTATTAAAACATGGCCAAAAGATATAGGAAATAATCACTAAATAATCACTCATCACCAACTAAATTTCTTTTATACCTTCTTTGACATCTAAGTTGAATCACATCTTTTTTGACATAAAGATTATACGAGAGCAAGTACCCACGCGTTGCGGTGGTAAAATGATGAGGGTGATATGTCATAGAGTGTGATAGGTCATAGGAGGTGATATGTCATAGAGTGTCATAGCCAAATGTCTTAGTCGTACGGGCTCCGTCCTCGGATTTAAAAATTTGTCGAAAGTATATCGAATGACATCTCTAATGAAAGAGCATGAAATTTTAAGAACACTCATATAATTTTTATAATTTATAGACGTACGGTTTTTGAGATAAAAGATTTTGAAAGAATTAGAGGAATAAAATGATTTATGGAGGAAAAAAAAAGTTGTATGCATTGATGTATGGTACATCATGTATTATCATGTGTATATTGTTGAAATTAAATATTGAAAAGTTGAAAGTTGAAAAGTGAATTTGCTTTATAATATAGTATAGAAGTATAGATATAGATATGCAGGTTGAAAAGAAGAGATGCAAAAGATAACATTACCGTCTCGCCCCCAATTCCCTATTTTCCCTCAAAGATATCTTAAGTTTTAAAACACACGCTCCTTGATGGTGTGTTTTTATTATTGTCTTTAAATTTATATGTTGTACAAGTAACTATCTAAATTAAACATACGTAACGAGCAGAGAACCCAGCCAGTGTAGTATAGTCTAGTGATAAGCTACAGGATCGTTCGCACGGACGCGTTGCTTTACCTAATCTAGTAGTATGTGCAATTCTAGTTGTTTTGGGGGTTTGTCACTAACTCCTAAATAACTAATATTTTAACAGTAAATTAAAATAGCCGCAACCGTTTATTCAGCGAGAGGCTAATCTGAAAATGTTTGGAAAAAGCAAATAACAGTAATTAAATTAAAATCCTTGTTTGGTATCTCCAATCTCATGGTACGGCCAAATACTATTCTACTGGTTTGCTAGTCTATTGGAAACTTCATCACGACTCAAATTCTCGTTAGATTCACTTTGCCTAATTAATGGTGTTGTTGCTAGACTCAAACTACCCTATAAACAAATTCTCACTAGATTCATTGTTTAAGCATTAATGACCTAAAGTTTGTGTTACTAATTCATCTTTTAATTACCCAGCTCTTAAGCCATGGCTAGATATAATTCTCTCGGGTGACCACGGTGCTCGTTTCCAAGTCAAAGGATCGCGTCTGACATTGTTAAGCTTAATGTTCAATTCATCCTAGTTACTTTGGTTCTGGATCCCTCGGTTACAAGTAAATGACTTTTTACTTCTAGTTATAGACCGACTAGTCGTTTTCTATCCTAGCATATTAGTCCTAGTGTATGATCATAGACAACCATCAGAATTAAACTAATATGTTCAGATATAAAACCAATAGCAACATGAATTACTAATAAATATAGATCTATGATAAACAGTAAAACACATTCCAACAGAATCTAAACAAACACAGTAAAACAATAAAACGACTACATGATCACATCAATTCAAACAAGTATTCAGCCTAGCATTATTAAAGGAATAACAAAGTCTGAAAGATGAAAGACATTGTTTGATAATATAAAGTAAATAAAGATGAAAGATCTAGACCGAGGATGAAGATCGGAAGGTGTTAGAAGCTCCAAAACCTCTTTGGAATCTGCAAAGTCGACCTAGGTTGTTGCTGGGCGGCTAGGGCTATTGAATCAGCTATCTCTTAGGGTTTTGAGGGTTAGTTCGACCTTAATAGGTGTTTAAGTCGATTTCTAATCTGGGCCGACCAGCAGCACTGGTGGGCTTACCAGCGGCGCTGGTGAATGGGGAGCGGCGCTAGTTGTTGGCCAGCGGCGCTGGCTTGGTAGCCAGTGGCGCTGGTGGTTGCTGTTATTCTTTGTGCGTCTTCGTTTGGCTCTCGAATCATTTCCTTGTGTCTTGTAACTTCATAGGCTTCCTTCTTGAGTCACTTGATGTAACACCCCACCATTGGCGGAAACATGAGGTGTCATGAAAAGTACAGCACGATATGAAATTACATAGATACTGCTAAATGAATCAGAATATAGTAAATATATTCCTAAAAACATGAGTTCAAAGTCAAAACAATGCTAAAATAGCTTATTACAACCAAGTCCATAAAGAAATAATCCAAGGCATGTAGCCTTAAAGTCTGACAATAAATAAAGGAGCACTAATCTCCGAAGTTCAAGCCTAGCATAGAAGTCTTTATCCCTGATTAGCCTGAGTACCTGAAAAGTATACTAAAATGTGTCAACACAAAGGTTGGTGAGTTCGTAGGTTTTATGTCAAAAAGTCTAGTCGAAGAAATAAGTCTTTTGTCGATTCTTTTAAGTCAAAATAAGTATTTGTTCAATATATAATGAGCAGAGTTACGCCATATAAGTCAAAGTACTCAAGTCTCAAGTCCAAGTCTCAAAGTCTCAAGTCCAAGTCTCAAAGTCACAAGTCTCAAGTCCAAGGTACTCAATGTTCCCACAGTACTCAAAGTACTCAAAGAGTGGCCTTACGGTACCTGCCTTAGTCCAAAGTCTCAAAGTCTCAAGTCTCCAATACACACAAAAGCACGTCAATTAAGCACGTCATTAAACACAACAACAAACACATAATCACATACATACAATAAGACAGAAGCACGTCAAATGGCATAAGTAACTCTATATGCACATGCTCAATATTGAACATAAACAGAAATTGACAAAACTGTTCAAAAAGAACGAGTATACTTTTCACCCTAAAACATGTAAAAAGAGGGGCTACGAAACTCACCTGAAAAGTGTTACGAAGGTATAACGAACGAGCACGACAAACACAATCAAAATCCACGACAATCAACACCTACCAATAATACATGACAAGTCACAATGAAAGTCTTTGGTCTTAAGTCTTAGCCTATTAGAAATGCCTTTAAGTGCACATGTCTTTATTTAACTTCTAAAACGATGTTTAACAAAATTCGAATAAACCGAACAAGAGTCTGGATTTGACAACAAAGTCCTTTATTAAGTTCAAACACATTATTAAGTCCTTTATTAAGTTCAAACACATTATTATATCAATACAATCTCATTTGAAATCATTTTATAGTTCAAAATAAGTTTCACTCGAATTTTAATCAAAACTAGACGAAACCGGAGATTTTACCGAAAAGCTTACGAAACTGAAACGAGTAGAGGTTGAGCTCAACCTAATGGTTGAACTCGACCAACTAAAGCCCAAATATGTTATTTTAAAGTCTTTTATTCATATGTTAGCCAATTGGACCAAAACTACACCTTTTGAGAAAACTAGTCAAGTTTAAGAACCGAATAAGCGCGTATGGACACGATAGGCTAATAAAATCGACTATATGAGTAGGGAAGTGGTTGAACTCGACCATGGAAGGTTTAGTTTGACCTGGACAGATGTCAAAATGATTCTTTTCTAAGTCTTAAAAGTCCGAGAGTTAAAACAAGTCATTTCGGGTCAAACTAGGAACCTTACGAGCCGTTTAAGCGACAAAAGTCAACAGAGGGTCAACCTAGACCACCAAAGGTCGAGATTGACCTGCCTAAGTCGAGCTAGACCAGGTAGAGGTCGAGCTAGACTTGTTCGGGGTCGGATTTGGACGCATTTTGAGCAAAAACGACGATTTTGATGCGATTTTTGTTAAAACGATGTAGATTATGGCTAGCCAATTCATACCCATGGATCTTGGATGCACAAAAGTTACACAACTCAGTACAAAAAGGGTGATGTTTGCCCGATTTCATACATAATGTGATTGACAATTGCACAAATCTTGATCTAGGATACGAAATCGACTAGTTTTTGAGTCTTTTAGCCAAGTAAAGGATATCTTCAATTTGTAGTTGCACAAAACCGATTACATAAGTGCATAAAGATTCAAATCAAACCTTAATTAAGGTTCAATTTCAGTTCTTACACACAAATATAACCGAAAGATGCACAAACAATAATCAAAGACATGATTCGCTTAGCTTTTGATAAGAACTGAAAATCAAACATGTATATACATATAAAAAAACGAATTGAATTGGCTAAGAACAGAACTTACACAAGTTTTTGATGAAGAAAATGATAATATTCACTTGTTTCTAGATCGAAGATTGAAGCCTTGATTGATTTACACGCGTTTGGAACCAAAAATCAATAGAAAACCTTGGTAGAATTTTTTTGGAAGAAAACCTTGTGTATGTGTGTGTTTATGAACGACCAAACAAATAAGAAAAGGCATAAGGCTTGGTCTTCTATTTATAGGGAGAGCCAAGGGAGGGGAGGTCCGTCAGACTAACGGAACGCCTGACAGTTTTAGTCGTTTTTGCTTACCCGACGAACAGCGAATGTTATAGAAATGATTTGACCATATTTTATGATATAGTTTTGAATTACGAACCCAACGACTAGTCATATGACCATATTTGACTCACGAAAGTATTTTAAGTCTTTATTTAGGCATTTCTATTAAACAGCTAGTCTTCCTCACACATTCGCACCAAGTCTTAAAAAGTCTAAAACACTAGTATACAATAAAATGACATGTCTTAATCATACTTTAATCCATAAAAACTCACGTCTTTAGACTTATGTTTGACGGTTACTAACCTTATTCGAACGAAAAAGTACAGTCAGACGAACGCTCAGGTGACGGTTGTTACACTTGATGTCATTTACCCTCTCTCGCATCTTCCGTGAACCTGCATACGTATACGTTAGGATGAAAGGTTGGATTTTTAAGATGAGTATTGAAAAGAAAACTAAGGATTTTGACATCTTAAAAATGAAATGGACTTTTGTTGAGGTGAATGAAATGGATTGGGTAATGGTCAAGATTAAATTCACATTTTACTCACCTTATTCGTGTAAACCGCCCGACACTTTAAGTGTAGGGGCGTTTAAGACCCCGCCATGGTAAGTTTAGGGTAAGAGTCCGGCTGAAAACTCGGAATTTAGCGCTTCTTGGGAGGCAACCCATGTCTTTGTTTTTATTTTCATGCATTAGGTTATTTCATGTTATAATAATATTGCTTCTTGTTCTACTTCGGTTAAATAAGCAAGTAATCGTGTTTTTCATTTTTGTTTTGTCTTTTCCATTTTGATATTTTGATTTAGATGTGCAGACGACAGGTTAATCATGAGCTTTGCACGTGGTGAGGAGGAGAACATCAAGGAACAAGGTTCCACGAGCTCAAAGAGGTGTAGTGATGGTCTGAAGAAGAATCGGTTCATGATTCAACACTCAAGACGGAGGATAAATGATTGGTATGAAGAGTTTGGTGCGGTCTTGGTATTTTGGCCATAACTTTTTCATTCGATGTCCGTTTTTGACGAGTAACTAGGCCACAGAACAGGGAGACAGAGAACTACAACTTTGATTTTGAGCTCCAGGTCTGACCAGCGCCGCTGGGACCACTAAAGTGCCGCTGGGACCACTAAAGCGTCGCTGGATGCAACAGGTTCATTACCAGCGCCGCTGGGAGCTCCAGCAGCAGTTCGAACTTCATTTTAAACCTTATAAACACATTTCTAACATCTCTCAATCACCCAACACTTATAAAGAGCTACCCAAACCTCTGTTAGCACATCGAGATTACCGAAAAATATTCAGAAAAACCCAAAAATCCAAAAAAATCAAAAAATCAGAAAAACCCAAAAATAAAAAAATAAAAAAAAATCAAAAAATTAGAAAATACCGAAAAGAAAAGAAGGTGGAGACACATCCATGGATCACCATCAAATGGAGACGACGTAAGTCATTTAAGATTCTACATCATTAAAGTCGCTCCGCAAGTGCCATCTTCAACAACAATCATGCAATACTAGACCCGGGAAGTTTCGTTAATCCTTTTTTCTTTTATATTTTACGTGTTTTTCCTATTTCCCTTTGTTTTCTATGTCTAGTATAATGAGGACGTTGTACAATTTAAGTGTAGGGGGATGGAATAGGAAAAACGCTTGGTCTAATTTTTTGACTTTACACAAGTTTTCTACTACTTATTTCATGCAAATTTTAAGTTTTTAAGTGTCTAAAATCTATTTTGAGATTATAAGCTTTGCAAGTAGACAAAAGATGACGATAACTAAGCAATTGTAGCTTTGGTAGATGAACGATTAGTTAGGACTATTACCTTAACTATAGATTTGTGGTTATTCATGCTTCCAACTGGATTAGAGCTTAGACTGAAACTGTATGCGATTATGTTGCCATAGCACATTTAACTGGACTTTAATATGCCTAGCAATTAGAGCTATCTAGTTATTATTATTTTTTTAGAACAGCGAAGGACCGGACCACGGATATCCGGACTGGATACCGAGGGCCTACCCGATCCCCTCCCCCCGCCCGAGTATAGGTGTATTAGCTGGACTTAATTATATACGTGCTTGTGTAGGAACTATTTTAAATGTATGGTTCATCCTTAGTTCTTACACTATTTAATGTGAACTAGTTGCATGCGGAGTAGGAGTATGAGTCATCTGGGGTCTCTGATAATGTCTATTGCATGAATAATGTAGTAAATCTTAAGAAAGGCAATCAGTGGACTAATAAAAAGAGTTCAAAGAACTATTAACGAGTATAATCTATACGCATCAAGTTATGCCGCTCTGCATGTGGGGAACCACTGACCTGTCACCGCTGTCTTGATGTGAACTTTTAGTTGAGTTATGTTGCTCTGCGCGTGGGGAATCACCGACCCGTCACCACTGTCTCAACTATTAAAGATGATAATATTGTATGACTGCTTTAGTATGTAGTTAGTGAGCATGACTGTAGTGTGAGGGTATGTCTAAGTAGTGACTCATAAGTACACAAACGAATGAAATATAAATGCCTTGCTAGTAGCTAGTAGTTCTGATTGCTATACAAACTTTAAATTAAGTGCTTAACTAGTCAGCAGAAGGTACTAAAATTGAGCTGTAAGACATGTGGAAGTATAGAACTGTTTTAAAGGTATTAACACGAATAAAAAGTTAGCTTTTAGTTTTGATTGACCAATTATCTCGCCTCTAGCTATAACTTACTGATTTTATCTAAAGCTTTCTCAAATCATTTTGCATGAACTAGTCTTAAATTGTTTAATAAAGTAGAATAGCTTAAACACTTAAGTAGTCCGCTCACCATTGATTTATTTTCTTGGACTATTTTCTTAAGAACAAGCAAAGACTTAAGTGTGAGGGTATATGATGAGCATCCATTTTGTGATTATTTCCTATATCATTAAGTCGTGTTTTGATGCTTAAATGAGTCTAGAAATGTGAACTTTTGGTACTTAATGGGATGACATATTATGATAGGTTCACAAAGCGTGCAAGTGAAGGCAAACGTCTCTAATCAACTTAAAATGAAGCCACAAGACTTTGGACTAAGACTAGCAAATGGAAGATGAAGAATTCGAAGCCAACATGAAGCATATGACCACGTGTTAGTATTTTGGGCATAACTTCTTCATATGGACTCCGTTACTGACGAATAATCTATCCACGGAAAGGCGAGAGAAAGATCTACAACTTTCATGTTGATGTCTAGGACCAGACCCGCTCACATAAAGTTCTAGCGCCGCTGGAAGTCATCCTGAAGCCAACCAGCAGAGCTGGAACATCACCAGCGGAGCTGGGAGCCAACCAGCGGAGCTGGGACACCAACCAGCAAAGCTGGAAGCCAGCCAGCGCCGTTGGGACTTCTACCAGCGCCGCTTCCAAGGTCGGTTCAGCTAGGGTTTATCCAAAAACCTATAAATACCCATCTAAAACCCTAGAGCCGTAACACACTTCCTCCAGACGACTTGTTGGTCATTTCTAGGGTATTTTCACCGGATCTAAACCCTCGTAACACCTCCATATCATCCAAATCATCAAACATCAACCCTTAACAAAGGAGGTTTTTGTAACGACACGACTTGAAAACTCGAAAACACAAAAGTTTTTTTTTTTTTTTGTGTGCTCCACTGCGCCGCAGTGAGGTCGAGTACCCCCCCCCCCCCACTGCGCCGCAGTGGAAATTCTCGGGCCAAAACTGGAAGAACCCCCACTGCGCCGCAGTGGGCTTGGCACGCTCCCACTGCGCCGCAGTGGGAAGAAAAGAAACTTTGGCAGTGGGATTCCACTGCGCCGCAGTGGGCTCGGCACGCTCCCACTGCGCCGCAGTGGCCCAAAACCCAACAACATTAACTTTGCCCACTCTAAGACTTAACCAAAACCTTTGAATCACAACCAAAATTATAAGAAATTACATTCCAGAATTGAAGGTAAGAGAGTTAACCCGAAAACATACATATTTGTCAAATTAGTTTGATCCATGATCGACCACGCAACTATTTGGGTCGATTACCCATTTGACATGCTACAACCAAACCGACTATCCTTATCAACTCCAAAAGACATGAACATGACCATTTACAAACATATCAAAATATGGCCAATAACAACTAAAATGTACCATGAGCCCATGTCAAGAGGGACAACTAGGTTTCTAACCAAATCATTGTCATTCGCCCGGAATGACCTAATTACCTTCAAGACGTCCAAAAATCGCTTCAAACTCTAGATCAACTATCTTCAAGCAACACTCACTAGTTCCTTCCTCCGGAACTACCTATATAAGAGGGTAAACATCTAAAATATAAGCAAAGGCTTAGTGAATATACTTGCATACATTTACGAATACGAAGGAGGGCATAGTACAAGGACTTTCACATGTAACCTATGGCATCGTCATGTCACATTTACATATTCACCTTGCACGCAAACAATACATATATGGATCCATATAAGCTAAACAATCATAACAAATCATATCTATCGGGATTCTTAGGCCCCGGAGGTTCTTAGGCCTCATTTCACATCAACTATCGGGATTCTTAGGCCCCGGAGGTTCTTAGGCCTCATAAACAATGCCCCACATGGGCTTAACGCCGAACCAATTACCATGCTTGAAACATTCACATCTCATGGTAATTGGCCCAACGTATACATAAAGGTATGCAAGAATACTCACATCCTTCGCAACAAAGAGAAAAACGCTAACAACAAGCACAAGCAAGCTTCACCCTAAAATCATATCGAAAAAATGCATAAGCTTACATTCACAACTTGACTAGTTCAACCTAGTCATTCACAATCACTAGCCTTTTCTAAACCCAAAACCCAACCCATTTGTCATTGAGTTACTTTCATCTTTAACTATAACATTAGGTAGTTCAACCTACTATTTTCATTCACACAACAATAACTAGTAATATTCATCTTTCCTTACAAACTCAATTCGTCACATGAGTTTATCCATTTCATAATCAAACACATCTTATAACTCAATGACAACTAGGTTAACTAAGGAATTGGAGAAAATGAACCATAATTCATTTTCTAGCAAAATCCCCCAATTTGGTTCATCCATGAACCCTAATTTCTAAAGGAAGATAAAACTAAATTAAGGGAATTCAATACCTCAAGATTCAAAGAGCTAAATCAAGACTATAGGCTACAATTCCTTTTTCTCCCTTTTTTTCTCTTGATTTTCAGCCACCACCCAAAATCACCAAAACCCTAGCTTGTAAATTCCTAATATGGGTGGAGATGATTAATGATTTTGCTCTTGATGAACTACTCTTTGTTTTTGAAAGAATATGAGAAGGAATGCATGAAGGGAAGAAGAAAATGAGAGTGGAAGTATGATTCATACTCAAAAGAAGATGTCTGGCACTTCCTAAGGGTGCCACGACCCACTACTCAAATTGGTGGGTATTTTACCCGCTATCCGCTAAAGTTCTAACTAAATTAATCCCATATCCAAAAATAAATTACTAGGAAGTTAATTTAATGTCAAAACTAAGAGAAGGGGTTAATTTCTTTTACCTTAAAATATTTGGGGTGTTACAACTCTCCCCCACTTGAAATGGATCACGGCCTCGTGATCCAAGCCATATGTAAAGACGGATAATAAACTAGTACGTCATGCTCGGATTCCCACGTACAATCGGACATCCTACCATGCTTCCACAAAATCTTGTAGGTCCTCACCGTCTTATTTTGTACTCTTCTAAGCTCTTCCTCGACTATGGCAATCGGCTCTTCAATATAATTCAACTTATTATCAACTTCAATCTCATTCAATGGTACATAGGAAGACTCATCGGCAAGGCATTTTCTAAGATGTGACACATGAAAAGTAGGGTGAATTCCCGATAACTCTTCCGGTAACTCCAAACGGTATGCGACCTTGCCAACCTTAGCCACAATCTTGAATGGGCCAATAAAACGAGGGCTTAACTTTCCACGCTTTCGAAAACGTAACACACCTTTCCATGGGGAGACTTTCAACAAGACACGATCATCAACATTAAATTCAATTGGCCTTCTTCGTTTATCCGCATACGACTTCTGTTGGTCTTGAGCCGCTTTCAATCTTTCCTTGATCACATCTATCTTCTCAATGGTTTTCAGCACCACTTCTGTGCCACCTATTTCTCTTTGACCTACTTCTCCCCAGCAAATTGGAGATCGACACTTCCTTCCATACAACATTTCATACGGTGGCATTTGAATACTAGAATGGTAACTATTGTTGTATGAGAATTCTACCAAAGGCAAGTGAAGATCCCAAGTGCCTCCAAAGTCAATTATACAGGCTCGGAGCATGTCTTCAAGCGTTTGAATGGTTCTCTCACTTTGGCCATCCGTTTGTGGGTGATAGGCGGTGCTAAGCTTGAGCTTGGTACCCATATCTTCATGAAATTTCCGCCAAAAGTGAGAAGTGAAACGAGTGTCTCTATCTGAAATAATGGAGATAGGAACTCCATGTCTAGCTACAACTTCTTTCACGTAGATCTTTGCCAACACTTCGGATGATGATGCCTCACGGATAGGAAGAAACAGGGCACTCTTGGTTAGTCTATCAACTATCACCCATATTGTATCAAATTGATTTCTAGGGGTCTTGGGCAACTTTGTGACGAAATCCATGGTGATCTCCTCCCACTTCCATTTCGGTATTTCTAACGGTTGCATCATACCATAAGGCTTTTGATGCTCCGCCTTCACTTGAGCACAAGTCAAACATTTCTCAATGTACTTCACTACATCACGTTTCATTCCGGGCCACCAATACTCCACTTTTAAATCATGGTACATCTTTGTGGCACCGGGGTGAATGGAATACTTGGATTTGTGAGCCTCACCAAGGAGAACTTGCTTCAACTCACAAGAGAATGGGATCCAAATCCTCCCAAAACGTAAAGTAAGGCCACGGGAATCCTTAGCGAAATATTGCAATTGGCCTTTAATTCTTTCTCTTTTAGGATTCCATTGCAAAGCCTTCTCTTGAGCTTCCCTAATTTGATCCAAGAAATCGTTAGTGATCAAAACCCAAAGAGGAGAAACGAATAGGGCATGATGAGAACTCTTCCGACTCAAAGCGTCCGCTACTACATTAGCCTTCCCAGGATGATACAAAATCTTGCAATCATAATCCTTCAAGAGATCTAGCCATCTTCGTTGGCGATTATTGAGATCTCTTTGCTCAAAGAAGTATTTGAGGCTTTTATGATCGGAATAAATGGTAAACTTGACTCCATAAAGGTAATGGCGCCAAATTTTCAAAGCAAAAACCACCGCCGCTAACTCCAAATCATGAGTGGGATATCGTTTTTCATGCTCTTTCAATTGTCTAGAAGCATAAGCAATAACTTTACCTCGTTGCATAAGAACACAACCGAGGCCATTAGATGATGCATCACAATACACCACCATATCTTCAAGACCATCAGGCAAAACAAGAACGGGTGCTTGACTTAGCCTTTCGCGAAGTTGTTGAAAGGCCATCTCTTGTTCATCTTTGCATTCGAACTTGATATTCTTGCGAGTTAATTTGGTCAAGGGAGAAGCTATTTTAGAGAAATCTTGAATAAAACGCCGATAATAGCCCGCTAAACCAAGAAAACTCCAATTTCCGACGGACTCTTGGGTTGCTCCCACTTCATCACCGCATTAACCTTAGCCGGGTCTACCATAATTCCTTCACTATTAACCACATGACCAAGGAATTGTACCTCCCGTAACCAAAATTCACACTTGGAGAACTTGGCATAGAGCTTCTCCTTCCGAAGGGCTTCCAACACCTCCCTTAGATGAACTTCGTGATCGGAAGAACTTTTGGAATAAATAAGAATGTCATCGATAAAAACAATTACGGACTTGTCAAGCATGGGACGACAAACACGATTCATGAGGTCCATGAAAGCCGCGAGAGCATTAGTAAGACCAAAAGGCTTGACAACAAACTCAAAATGGCCATAGCGAGTACGAAAAGCGGTTTTGGGAATATCTTCTTCACGTACCTTGAGTTGATGGTAACCCGAACGAAGATCGATTTTTGAAAAATATGAAGCCCCTTGAAGTTGATCGAATAAGTCGTCGATCCTAGGCAAAGGATACTTGTTCTTTACGGTTACCTTGTTAAGCTCACGATAGTCGATACACATCCGCATACTTCCATCCTTCTTCTTTACAAATAATACCGGTGCGCCCCAAGGAGAGTTACTCGGTCGTATGAAGCCTTTGTCTAACAATTCTTGAAGTTGTTTCATCATCTCTTGCATCTCCATTGGAGCCAAACGGTAAGGAGCCTTAGCAATGGGGTTAGCCCCCGAAATGAGATCAATAGAAAACTCAACTTGCCGTTCAGGAGGAATGCCCGGCAAGTCTTCGGGAAAAACATCGGCGAAATCATTAACAATAGGAATGTCTTGGATAATCAAGGGTTTCTTCTCAACATCAACGATGTGAGCAAGGTAAGCATGGCACCCATGCGATATGTAACGCTTGGCACGAGCAAAAGTGCACACGTGTATTGAACGCCCTTTCCTATCACCATAAACTACCAAATCTTCACCCTTGGAGGTCTTCAAATATATCGCTTTTTCATCACACGCGATCTTGGCGTTGCAAGAGCTCAACCAATCCATGCCCAAAATTATGTCAAACTCTCCCATTGGGAAAGGAATTAGATTAGCTTGAAAGAGTTCCGACGAAATTTTGATCTCACACCCCTCATACACATCCTTCACTAATTCTATCCTACCATTACCAACCTCAACTTGCAAAGTACTTTCTAAACATGATTTAGACACGGGAATAACGTGAATTACTCTAGTTGCAACAAATGATCTATTCGCTCCCGAATCAAAGAGAATACGCATAGGCACATTATATACAAGGAATGTACTTGTGACAACATCATTGGTGTTTCTTGCTTGCTCCACGGAGAGTTGAAAGGACCTTCCCCTTTGATTCCCATGGGTTTGAGCACTCTTCCTCTCCGCCTCCCTTCTTCTTTCTTCTAACCTCTCCTCCTCCGTCCATTTTGGGCATGAGCTTCTCATGTGGCCCTCTTCAAAGCACTTAAAGCATATAATAGGTCTTTGAGGTTTAGACCTACATTCCCGGCTTGTGTGCCCCGGCTTCCCACAAGTGTAACAGCCCTTGTCCGACGCCCTACAAACCCCCGGATGATTCTTCTTGCATTGGCGACAAAATGGGACATTTCTTTTATTGGGGTGGTTCCCGGGACTGCCCTCTTGTCTAGGCCGCTTGCTAGGAGAATTTACATCTTCATACCTTCTTTTTAAAACACCTTCATCAACTCTTGACATCTCAATCTCATGATCCCGAGCCACATCCGCCAACATGGAGAAAGACTCCATTTGGCGCAAACAAATTTTCTCCCGAAGATTCTTCCTCAGCTTTAAGTAAAATTGCTCTTTGAGCAACCGGTCGTTTTCAAGGAATTCTGGACAAAATTGAGCCTTGTCTAAGAATTGAGCTCGGAATTCATTCAAGGTCATGTTGCCTTGACAATCATTGAGGAATTCACTCCTCAATTTGGTTACCTCGGCCTCCGACCGAAATTCTTTGAAGAACATGTTTTTAAATTCGGGCCACTCAACATCATCTAGTGCCCCTTTCTTAATAGCCAACAATCCATCCCACCACCTCTTTCCACTATTCCTCAACATACCAACCGCAAAGATCACCTTCAAATGTGAGGGACATTGGCTAGTACGGAATGCCCCTTCAATTTCCGAGATCCACCGAGTACAAACAATAGGATCCCGATCACCGTGATACTTGGGTGGGTGACATACCTCAAAATCCCGAAAAGTGAACTTTTTCTTGTAGGTTCTTTCCCCCGTAACTTCCACCTCCTTTTCATCTTCGGTTTTCTTGCCTTTATCTTTGGCATCACGCTTCTCAAATTCCCGTTGCACATTGATTGCAACTTCTTCTTTAATCATTTGAGCGATGTGATCATTCACCGCTCCCTCCAAGGTTTGATTCAATCTCTTGAGTAAGATAGGAGTATATTTTTCTAATGCTCTCCCTATTTGATCCGATATATCCATGCTAGCCTCATCAAATACGGGCTCATCTTCTTCATTGTGTTCAATTTCTTCATGACGGAGTTGTTCTTCCATGCTATAATAAGAATAAATGAACTAATTTAAGCACACGACCTATTTCTCCTCACGAGCTATGGTCGAAACCTATAACTTTATACTAGACCGTTCCAAAGTTTGATGCGGTTGGTTTATAAATTTGTTAGTACTTCAATCACAATAAGGCCGGCTTCTTATTGTGCTTTAATACTAACAATTTCATAAGCTAACATCATCAAACACATATTCGGGTCCCATATAAAATTTCTAATACCTAAGGTCGAGTCTCAACTACGGTTTAAGTCTAGGCACTCTCTATACGAGGGAATACCTAAATCCCTTAAACCTTTGCTCTGATACCACTTGTAACGACACGACTTGAAAACTCGAAAACACAAAAGTTTTTTTTTTTTTTTTGTGCTCCACTGCGCCGCAGTGAGGTCGAGTACCCCCCCCCCCACTGCGCCGCAGTGGAAATTCTCGGGCCAAAACTGGAAGAACCCCCACTGCGCCGCAGTGGGCTTGGCACGCTCCCACTGCGCCGCAGTGGGAAGAAAAGAAACTTTGGCAGTGGGATTCCACTGCGCCGCAGTGGGCTCGGCACGCTCCCACTGCGCCGCAGTGGCCCAAAACCCAACAACATTAACTTTGCCCACTCTAAGACTTAACCAAAACCTTTGAATCACAACCAAAATTATAAGAAATTACATTCCAGAATTGAAGGTAAGAGAGTTAACCCGAAAACATACATATTTGTCAAATTAGTTTGATCCATGATCGACCACGCAACTATTTGGGTCGATTACCCATTTGACATGCTACAACCAAACCGACTATCCTTATCAACTCCAAAAGACATGAACATGACCATTTACAAACATATCAAAATATGGCCAATAACAACTAAAATGTACCATGAGCCCATGTCAAGAGGGACAACTAGGTTTCTAACCAAATCATTGTCATTCGCCCGGGAATGACCTAATTACCTTCAAGACGTCCAAAAATCGCTTCAAACTCTAGATCAACTATCTTCAAGCAACACTCACTAGTTCCTTCCTCCGGAACTACCTATATAAGAGGGTAAACATCTAAAATATAAGCAAAGGCTTAGTGAATATACTTGCATACATTTACGAATACGAAGGAGGGCATAGTACAAGGACTTTCACATGTAACCTATGGCATCGTCATGTCACATTTACATATTCACCTTGCACGCAAACAATACATATATGGATCCATATAAGCTAAACAATCATAACAAATCATATCTATCGGGATTCTTAGGCCCCGGAGGTTCTTAGGCCTCATTTCACATCAACTATCGGGATTCTTAGGCCCCGGAGGTTCTTAGGCCTCATAAACAATGCCCCACATGGGCTTAACGCCGAACCAATTACCATGCTTGAAACATTCACATCTCATGGTAATTGGCCCAACGTATACATAAAGGTATGCAAGAATACTCACATCCTTCGCAACAAAGAGAAAAACGCTAACAACAAGCACAAGCAAGCTTCACCCTAAAATCATATCGAAAAAAATGCATAAGCTTACATTCACAACTTGACTAGTTCAACCTAGTCATTCACAATCACTAGCCTTTTCTAAACCCAAAACCCAACCCATTTGTCATTGAGTTACTTTCATCTTTAACTATAACATTAGGTAGTTCAACCTACTATTTTCATTCACACAACAATAACTAGTAATATTCATCTTTCCTTACAAACTCAATTCGTCACATGAGTTTATCCATTTCATAATCAAACACATCTTATAACTCAATGACAACTAGGTTAACTAAGGAATTGGAGAAAATGAACCATAATTCATTTTCTAGCAAAATCCCCCAATTTGGTTCATCCATGAACCCTAATTTCTAAAGGAAGATAAAACTAAATTAAGGGAATTCAATATCTCAAGATTCAAAGAGCTAAATCAAGACTATAGGCTACAATTCCTTTTTCTCCCTTTTTTTCTCTTGATTTTCAGCCACTACCCAAAATCACCAAAACCCTAGCTTGTAAATTCCTAATATGGGTGGAGATGATTAATGATTTTGCTCTTGATGAACTACTCTTTGTTTTTGAAAGAATATGAGAAGGAATGCATGAAGGGAAGAAGAAAATGAGAGTGGAAGTATGATTCATACTCAAAAGAAGATGTCTGGCACTTCCTAAGGGTGCCACGACCCACTACTCAAATTGGTGGGTATTTTACCCGCTATCCGCTAAAGTTCCAACTAAATTAATCCCATATCCAAAAATAAAATACTAGGAAGTTAATTTAATGTCAAAACTAAGAGAAGGGGTTAATTTCTTTTACCTTAAAATATTTGGGGTGTTACAGTTTTGCCGAGAGAAACAAAGGAGGCAGCAACCGCGACTTTGGATCTTCTAAGTCAACATCAACATCAACCATCCACATACCTTTTAGTTTGATCTTTCCCTTTTCTTTTATTATTGTTATTAGGGTTACAGTACTGCAAGACTATTTTATTTGACAATTGTTACTATGGATCTTCTTATGATAATAATTGTTAGTATTATTTGTTTTGCCATGAGTAGCTAAATTAGTTTGCATCTGCTTGGATAATGTGACCATGCCGGTATAGTGATATTATTTAATTTTAGTTGTTGAACTGTTTTATGCTTGACTATAGATCCATAATTATTTAGGTTTAAACACTTGAATGAATATGACATTATAGTTAAAGTAGGTTGGTGATTTGATCAGAAACCAAACTGCTTGGGTGACTTGACAGAAATCCTAGTAGACTATAAAGATTAGGTCATAAAAACAGGCTTAGTTCATCAGCTTAATTAGGGGACTTGACAGGAAGCTTAATTAAAGGGTTAGGTGACTTGATAGGAATCTTAACCATTTAGTCCGAGGGACTTGACAGGAAACTTGGTCGTGATTAGTCGCTCAATAGTTATAAGTAATATGATAGATGATCTATGTGGCATGTGAACTGTTTCCAAGTAGATGTATCCTTTCCATTATTATTATCTTTGCTTTACTTTTCAAATCATTTACTACTTCCTCGCTAGACCAACCGGTTGGAAGCTTTTTCTAGTTTTAGTTAATTAAGTCGTGACAAACCCCTAACAATCTCAGAATTACACCTAGCTTCATTCTTAGAACATAGTCCCTGAGAACGATCCTGGTCTTACATATTTGCTATACTATAAACGAACGGGTCTACTGCCCGTGAGTGAGTGCAGTAGAGAAGTGAACCTTGTAATATAAATTTAAAACTTGTTAGGAAAATTAAGTTAAACTTCTAGCTCATCAGAAAGCGATTAAACCAAATCAAACATTAAAATACTGAAAAAGAGAAGGCAAGCTAGTGGATAATCTCCAAATATTAGAAGATATCCATGCATGCACATATAAGAGAACTAAATAATCTTCCAAAATTGCATAATATCCATGCATTTCAAATCTTCTTGTTGCCAATTATTAATCAGCTAATGGGATGCTCAATTCATAGGTTAGCTACATCAAACCGATTTGTATCATCCCGCATCAATTATCCACCACCGACACTCACAAGATCGCTACCACCATCGTCGCCGCATCGCGCGAGTATTTGTCTAGTCTTACCAAACATAAAAATTAATTTTGAAAATTAATTGCTTAACTTAATTATCTTTTCTTTAGGCCCTTCTCAATAAGACATCTTTTTCACCTCTTCTCACTACCACATTAGTTTTTCTTTCTCCAATAAACACTAAAAAACACCCACTACCAATAAAACCTCTTTCTTACCTAATCTTCAATTTTTTTAATTTCTATTTTATTTTACCCAAAATAAATAAAACTTACTTTTAATTAAAATAAAACCTTACATTAATAAAAACTACATTGTAAGAAAAGTTTTACACTATTAAAAAATAAAAAAACTTTAATGATTATGTTGGTTTTCCGACAAATTTCAAATGCATTCGACTAGAGAAGACGGATGTGTGTCAGTCTATTACGTAACTCTCTCATCATACGTAACTGTGTTCCAACTTCCAACCCGTTCGTTGCGAGTACAGATTGGCCTCATAGGTGGAATTAACTCCAAATCTAAAAGACTGATTGCACGACCGTTATATTCAACGTTCATGTTGTACAAAATTATACAAGTGTAGATGCGTTTAATTTTGTTAGTGCTGAATAGTGAACAACATGTTGTAAGATTTGTCAACCCCTTTGAAACACCCCAAATACACACTCTACAAATTTTTTTGGCACGAGCCTTGTTAGACTTAGAAATTTACTAAATTTCTCAAACAATATTCTTATTTTTTTTTTTTTTCCATTTCATTTTTATGTTTCATTTCAGTTTTATGAACTTCTTTTTTTTCAAAATTGTCATAAAGTGAAATAAAGAAAACACACTAGAGAGAATTCTCATATACAATTTTTAGAGCTTGACACCCGTCAAAACATGCTATTCATTTTTTGTTTGTATGACTTGACTATGACGACATAGTCAATTTGGTTTCGACCGTAAATTATACACCCAATTTGGTTAGTATCACTCAATTTGGTTTCGACCGTAAATTATACACCCAAAATCACAAGCGGCTTAATTAACAACCACCCTCTTTTCCCTTCTCTCTCTCTCTCTCTCTCTCTCATCACCATCTCGATAATCTAACAAAAAAAAAAAAAATTCCCAAATCTTTTCCTTTTCTTCAATTAAATCACACCACACCAATATTTTCATTAAGATCTCACTCATTCCTTCATTATTCCGATGATAAATTAATCATTTCTTTTACTGTTCTCTTCAGACAAAGATAAAAAAAAAAGAAAAAGAAAAGAGAGAGCCATGACTGATTACTCCAAGGAAGATTTTTTGCAGCTTATTAAGAGAATTGGGGCTTATTTATCTTCCAAAGTTTCCAAGATTTTCAATACCCAGGTTTCTTTTTTATGTTTTAGTTAAAGTTTGTTCCAAGATCATTTAGCTGCCCCCCTTATATTCTGATAATTAAAAGAAAATCAAGTTTTTGTTATCAACATGAGATGTAAAAGGAAACCCTTTAGTTACGTGATACTAGTTGATCTAAAGGTATCCGTTAAGGAAGTATCGTATTCATCGATTATCATATATAGCCATTTGTGAGATGTTTATCTTATGGGTGTTGTCTGTTAGATGATACTAGTAGTCACCTGTTTAGTTTGTTTTGGTTCCCTTTTCGTATCCAAGTTGACCCGGGTCTAAATTTGGATGTCGCTCGAAAATTTCGGTAGGATTTACAAGCTAAAGGTTAGGTTGTTATCTATAGAAATCATTGATGGTGTTGTTTAGCTGCTGCAGTTCCCTTGTTTTCTTATTACAAGATATTTTAAACATTTTGTGTAATTAAACACCTCTTTTATGCATCTTACCAAGTCATAGTGTCATTTCCACAACATGCAATTTAGGCTAATGTTTTTGTATCACAACCAGTTAACATTCCTTGGAACAGTATAAGTGAGGATCAACATCTAGTTGAAAGGTCTGGGCACAAAAGAAGTTACCAAAATGTGTGTTTCACAATTGTTGCAACTCTAGCATACGGCTTTGTGGTTTATACTTTCGTTTTAGACGACAAGTTTGATGTACTCATATGATAATGTTTCAGTGGAGTCTCTCTATGTTTCTCACACCTCTAAGTTACTGGAGACCAACTGATGAATTTTATGGGTCCAATTAATGGCATTAATTTATTTGAATCCTAGTAATGAACAGATTATGAAATAGACAAGCTAATCTTGAAATCTTTCCAACAAAAGAAAATGTTTAAGTTTATGGGATATAGGGAGACATGTATTGGTTTCTATAGAAATGTTTATGACAGTTCTTTGAGCTTGATTTAGATGTCAAGGTCGAATCATGTCCCTATCAACAATCTACATAGTTTCTATTGGTTGATGCTTTGTAAAGAACGATCTTTAAGTTAGCCAGCTGACTGGATAATGTGTAGTTTTTTAGGATGGTGGATCAGGGTCAGCTCGGATTCAAAAACATTTTCTTTTGTCTATGTTTAAAGCTATTAATATTGTATATTAAATTTATGTCAAACAAGTATTGTAGCACATCGATCGATATATTTGAATATAGAGAGATTTAGAATGTTATTTGTGTTACAAATTAACATCAAGCGGAGTTTAATCCCTTACATGTTTCCTTACTGGCGGTTTTTATTTGACCGGTTGGAGATTACAAATAACCCAAATTGACGCATGCGCAGGTAATCCGTCAAAAGTGCCATCTGTAGATAATCTTGCCGAACCTCTTGATGTGTATTTGTTTTTGATTCAGTCGGTGTTTCATTTTCAAGGAATATTTTTCATACCAGAAATATAATTTCAGGATGTGTCTGTGTGGGCTATAGCGGGGTTGGCTGTTGCAGTAATTTTCACATATAGATTGTTCAGGACACCCAGTGAACCTCGAAGAAGACAACCTAAGCGTCAAGCTCCCGCATCTAGCAGTTCCGGAGTCAATAGTCATCCTGATGCAAATTTATTTCCTTCCAACGTCGGTTCATCTTCTGAAGAGTCAAGAGCACAAACTGTTATTAATGAGTTCTTTCAGCCTGTAAAGGTGATTAGAACTTTAATATACTTAATTTTAAAAATAATGGCTTCATGCTGGTTTTTTTTACTTACTGTGTCATTGTGATTGCAGCCTACTTTAGGACAAATAGTCAGACAAAGACTAAGTGATGGAAGGAAGGTATACTTTTAAATAATTGGTCTTTGCATATACACATAGATGTATTATTGATATTGATTTTGTTGTCATTGTAGAATGGATACTTACTCAATTACTCTTTAATAAGAGTATTATTTATAGCAAGATTGTTTTATTTTCTCTCAATAAGACAAGAGTTCGTAGCAGATCACATGCTGATTCATGACAACATATCACACTTCATTCAATCATTCATCATATTATGTAAACAAGGACCCTCACTTGTTTAGAAAGGAAACACATCCTCTTTAGATGCAATTAAGATTATTTTGACCTATGAACTTAAAATATAGAAATTTTTTCATAACATATCTAAGTCAAACTCTACAGTCTACACTTCCACTATTAAGAAATTGTGCCTATCATACTTTTCTATGTCTTTTCTTTCCGCACCTTGTTCTCCATGTGCAAAAGGTAGTACGTAGTAGTTTATACAGTTTAAATGATTTTATATTATTTGGGTAACATTTAATGGCGCAAAATAACAACTGTAATCCTTGACCTAGTGCAAACTTAAGAATTCAAGTTGTTAGGGGTGAAAACTAGAAAAGGTTAATTATTTAGTCGTGAGGTTGCGAAAGCATTTCAAATATAAAGTGGTCATATCGACGATTAAAGGTCACTGAAATGACATGTATGTTGTCATTTTAATTTTTAATAGCTAGTAAGTGATGTTTTAATGCCAAGGCCATCTTCAATTCTAAATCAAGTGTTATATTCATTTCTGATGTAATCTACACATTTGTTTGATGTTTAAAACTTCAAGAATGTATAGGTTTATGTTCAGTTTTTGCTTTCTCAATCTCTTATTAGATTTTCCTACTACCTTACAAGTGCTCCTTTGGAGCTAAGGGAACCCATTTTTCTCGTTAATATTAAATGTAGCTAGGTCTCCTTTTGCGTTTCCAGGAGGCTTTATAATTTGCTGCCAACTTGTGAATTGTTTATGTTTGTTTGTATAACCACTATATTCCTGTCAATACACTTTGTGCAATGAAACTTAGGATAAAAGCTGCAGAAAACTGTGTACTATGATTAACTCATCCAATACAACATATATTCAGTATAATTTCTATTTTCCGACGGGATTCACATTATTTGCTTCAAAATCATATTGGATTGTGTATCTTACCTTTTAGTTATCATAATAATAAGAAAAGTTGGTTTTGTTGATGATAGCTCCATTATTCGGTTGACATTATCTGTTATGTAGATTATAAACATTCACTGAAAGACTATGAAAGTATCTGTTTGTTTCACTTAATTGCGCTATCTTTTCATGTGCCTAAGGATCATCCAAATGTTGATTATTAGATGCCTTACACCTATCATAAACAACCTGGATTGGTCTTTTATAATTATGTCAGCCATTTAATAGTTATATGATTTTGGTGAAGGTAACTTGTCGCTTGCTTGGTGTTATATTTGAAGAAAGTACTCCTGAGGAACTTCAGGTAATGATGCTTTGGTCAGTTTGGTGTAAATATATCTAGAGGTGGTGACTGTGACCTAATTACCCGTGGATTTTGTATCTGGGTTATTTATATCAATTATCAAACAGTGTCAAATGGGTCGGAACTTGGAAGTCATCTGAAGTGTATTTTTTGTGCATTTAACCTCCTAATTTGCTTTATTCTAAAATTCAGATTGTATGATTGTAATATTTATATCAATTTTTATGTAATACTAAATGTATTCAATGCTTTTTCCGTTTACTAATTATACAGAGAAGTGTTTTCGGGCCAACCTGAATTTATTTGTTATTATCCAAACCCGTTTTGACCCATTACCTAACCTGCCTGATCCATATATCTTGCTATCTCTAGTTTTATCCACAAATGTTGCAATTGGAAAATGACTCACTTGATTGATTGTGTCTAGCAGAACCAAGCAACTGTGAGATCCTCTGTTTTAGATGTTCTTCTGGAGATTACAAAATTCTGTGACCTTTATCTCATGGAAACAGTCCTTGATGATGAAAGCGAAGTATGTGTGAGCTTTTCCATTATTCTAATTATTCTACATCTTGTTTTTAAATACTGGTATTCATTATAATGATTATATGTGCTTTATAATTTATAATGCTCTATTTCATGAATTCTTGAGTTTATGACCCCCTGCTTGACTGCATCTCCGTAACTGTCTCTATATTGTGACCATTTACATTTCATTTTGTGGGTCCTACTCATGTGGTCTAAGAGAACAATACATTGTCATGTCCCATACTCCCATCTTTTATAGTGTGCTCTTGAGTTTTGTTTTTATAAAATGGGGGAAAACTAAAGAAAGAAAGGAAGGGAAGATACGATGGATTTTGTATTATAAACTTTCATCTCAATATGTGATGATTAGAAAGGAAAATCTTTCTTTTCACTTCTTTTCTTTTCTCTTGCCATCTTTTCCTTTCTTTCCTCTAAATAAACAACTCCAGAACACAAGGTTTATGCAAGAAGAATTAAAGAAATGAGCAACCAAGCCATATAAAGAAATGAAACAAGGCGAATATGGTTTAAACAAATGATATCTTTTTGGATTTTAATGAAAGTGCTTATGCCCATGCATGATGAGATTGGAACCTACAACCTATGCCCTATGGTTTGTGAGATGATGGGGGCGCCTTGGGTACTCCTTTTGCCACCAACATTTTGGTTATAGACCTTCATTGGTTTGAAGTAACTTGACTTGTAAAAGTTATTTGGCTATTTGATTTTTTTGGGCATAATTTTGTTTTCCTGGAATCGTTGTTATTATTATTATTTTATAGCTAAACTGTCTGGTAGGCGGGTAGCTGGATGTTAGTATTTTTTGTAGGATAACAAAGTAAATACAACTGGATGAGGATTTGTTCGGGGTCATCTTTCTAAAAGTGATGTACAAGAATTATGTTGGTAACTTTAACATAAAAAGACTATCATTGGATAAAATTAATTCTAGAAGGGGCCATAAAATACATATTCGCATGGATTACCTTGGAATATGTTTTTTTTATGGTTTTAATAAACATTTCTGCACTCTATTCTCTGTTAATTTGGGTGCTTTGATTTCAACACGTAAGCTGCTTTCAGTTTCAGAACTGATATTAAAACTTCACTAAATACTGTATACATCAGGAAGTGCTTCAACTAGAAAATAAGTGATTTAGGTTGCAGTTTGTTGGGAAAAACACCCTTGTTTTCCATATTGTTTTCCAAGAAAACATGGAAAACAGAAAACGCGTTCAAATCATAGTTTTCTAAAAATGTTTTCCATGAAAACAGGAAAACGCCATTTTCCACATTTTTTGGAAAATTAGAAAACACTTTTTTTATTGTTTTCCACTTTTCATTTTCCATTTTCTAAATTTTAAATCCCTCAAATTGTTTTCCATTTTCTAGTTTTGAATGCGTTTTCAGAATTTTCATTTGTTTTCTAAAGATGGAAAACTCTTTTCATTTACTACTTAATTAGAAATGAAAAACTAGAAAACTTTTTCCACAACTAAACGCGCCCTTAGTATTTAAAGTATATATTGTTTTATAGTAAATAGTACTATATATATATATATATATAACCTAATATAGTTGTTGAATTCTAGTGTGGTTGTATTGTCACACTTAATTCTTTTTATATGGAGAAGTTACTGTTTTAGATACTGCCTGAGGTAAATTTTGTCTGTTAACTATTATTCGCTATGAACTTGTGTTGTGTCTTTGTTTGCTAATCTATGACTTTTTGTTTGTAGAAAAAGGCTTTATCGGCATTGGAAAATGCCGGGATTTTTACGTCGGGTGGCTTGGTCAAAGACAAGGTAAAAGCCATTAAGACTGTTTAACTTTTGGTTAAAAAAAGTAGCTTGGAAATTAGTTGTCTCGTGATTGGGTTTTTCAAGATTTAATCCAAAATGCAGTTGCGAAACGCGGATTGAGCATCCAGTACAAAAAAGGGCATATAAAGTACAAAATGGTAGATAAAGTTGGCATGCATCTTGTGAACGTTTTTAAGGATGCTTAATCCACATTTCCCATATGCGGGATATGGTGGATAGTAATTCATTGATCCATGTTTAAGGGTCGTGATGTTATAACTTTATGTATTTAGAGTCGTGTTTGTAAAGTGTATAAGTTAATGGATTTTTTGTGTCAAGAGTAAAGTCAATAACCGAATTGGTAGTTATTGGCGGTTATAGGAAGTTAGTTATGAAGGGTCGTGACTTTTAGGAAAAGTCGCAATACAAGTTATTTATGGAACGTTGTGACTTTTCATGAAGAGTCACAATGGTTAGAAATATGTCTATCTTTAACTACCTTATTAAGCATTTGATCCTTTTATATTCTCAAAAAAACTTGATTTACCCTAACTACCCATCTCATTTATCCACTAATATAAATATCTCCATCTAATATACATATAATACCCTTAATAGAATTATTTACAACATACATCCCTTAACCCTTAAAACAACTACAATACCTTCTTTTTTATATCAATTGCTTTTATATTAATAACCACGCCATTACCACCACCACCACCACTACCACCACCACCACCACCACCCGTTGCCACCGCATCGCGCGGGCATATGACTAGTAAATAGAAGTGTCTGTCCATTGTAAAACGCAACAGAATTCATTATATACAAAGTGAGTATGTGTGCCGTGAGTTTTGTTCAATAGACATGTTTGATACGAGCCCGATATGATCCGGATGGGCCAAGAGGATAACTATTTTCATATGCGATTTGGAGGGAATCTTTGAAAGCCTAATTCGTTGTTCTTGTTATTGGAAAGCACTCATCATGACATTATGATAATTAGAGTAAATAGTTAATGCTAAGAATGCATGTTTATTATTATGATTTTATACTAATCAATGTGCAATTGTAGGTACTTTTTTGTAGCACAGACATTGGACGGACATCTTTTGTTCGACAGCTGGAGCCGGATTGGCATATAGACTCCAGTCGAGAAATCGCTACTCAGTTGGCGGTACGTATACCATTTTTTATGTAGTTATACAAGATCTAGTTATGCTATTTTATCCAGTTCTTATAGTTCTATGTATCATAGTAAGTATCAGAAAAGGGGAAGTTATAGAGGAATTTCACATGATGAATACTGGGGAATAATAAATGTCTATTGACTTGAAGCATGTAGCCTCACTTGCCAGACCTGAAAGGTAGAGGTGTTCATTTGGCCGGGTTTCAGGTTAATGCAATTATGCAGTTCAGGCTATTGGGTTTTTCTTAACTTCTAAACCATCCTTACACAAACCCAATTTTGGAACACCCAAACCAAACGTCATCTGATAAGAACAGTAGCAGGTAAAATTAGATTGAATATATAATTAAGTAATTAACAATAAAAGAGAAAGGTTTGTATTAGTTGAATAATTGAGATAGCAATATAGAAATCAGAACCAGCCGAATGGTTAACATTACCAGCACTAATAGCCGCAACACTCAAAAAGTATTTTACCCAATAGCCTAATTACTTCCACTATAAGGGATACATAATATTTACCTCACTGATCCAACTACAGCTTGTTGCATCGTTTACCCTACACATGTGTCTCAAACTTTTTCCTGCTGTAAACTTTTCAAACTTTAGGCCCATTAGGCTGTTGGTCTAACAATTGATCCATATAGCTTTCTATCACCACCCAAGGGTTCAGTTTATATGGTCGGTTTTAAGATCACCCAAAGAAATGACTTTCAAATATTGATTTAGTTTTTATACTACTTGAATGTCCATTTAAACCATTTCAGCAATTCAAATTAGATTATTTGGATAATTCAATGCGTATTTGGATTTGGAGTAAGGCTATTAAGTTAATTTAAACTTTTTGTGAGAATAAATGTTTATTTGGGTTTCGAGTGGAGCCAGATTAAACATACAGAAAACCAAAACTGAACCATTAAACCAATTCTTTATTTGATTTCACCAAAAAATCCGAATAATGAACACCCCTACTGAAAGGGCAGTTTGTTAGTTGCTAGAGTTGTGAATGGGTCTTTATTTGATTTCACCAAAAATCCGAAGAAAGAACACCCCTACTGAAAGGGAAGTCTCTGCGAATGGGTGGATTGGGTTGTGTGAGGGGTGATTTTTTGTTATTGGGTGACCTAAAAAATTTAATTTGACAAGTTTTATTTTGTTTGTTATATCATTCAATTAATTTTTGTGATCCAAATGATTGTATTAAAATAATGCATTAGTAGGAAGCCTTGTGCGGCAACTATACACTGTAGAGGACCCATTTTCCTGGTTGGGCTGCTTTCTTCTAAGCTATATTTATTAATTGTTTATGTTACCTACTTGACCCAGTAAACGATGAAGTAATACTTGACCCTAATAGTTTCTTGTATGTTTTTCATTTTATTTCATCTGTGATCACAGAGGTTCATCAAGTATCAGCTTCACATCTCCACTACCAAAACCGAAAGAATTGCTTCCAATGTTTTCAGTTCGTCATCCTTGGAACACTTTTTCATCGGTTAACCTTTTGGATACGGTCAATCCCGGGAGTCCTAAGTTTTCTTTTTTGGTCTGATATTTGTACCTTGTGGTGTCATGCTCATTAATGTTCTTGCACGAGGCTTGGTTTTGTGCAAAAGTTTGATCAAAAATGTACCTCCTTAGATACCATGATACATGTATGTGGTCTGTGTAGTTTATGTTACATTCAAAGATAAAGAACTTGGTTGATACTAAGTTCTTACCTTGTTAGTGTTTTATAGGATCTTGTAGCCATTGATCCTTTATAAATATTATCTAGTGTTGGTCATGAAATTTCCATAGTAAGAGAGTTACGATTATGTTATTTCATTAATGTACTATATGAATGGGCATTTTGCAATCCTAAATCCTAACGCTTAAAAGTCCCGAATGAATACTAGCATGGTACTTAGGTAATGTGGCGGTAGTAACGATGGTGTTGGCAACGGGTGGTCATGGCAGCGACAATTGGTGGTGGTGGTGGTGATGGTGATGGTGTCAAGTGGTGCAGGTTGATGTAAATGTGATGGTGAAAAAACTTTAGATAACTAGATAAGGCCTTGGAGTGTAAATTATTAAGATAAGAGTTTAGAGTGTAAATTAGTTCATTAAGATCAATTTGGGTAATTTTAATAACTTTCTATATTAGGTGTTCATTATGGGCATAGTTGTCAAACTCGTACGAATTGAGTCTGTACGAGTTGAGTCAAAACATAAGGAAAAAGTGGCGACTCGTTGGATGACTTGAACTTGCTCTAGAATTGTAACATAACTCGTGATTTTTGGTCTAACTCGGTCCAACTCGTAGCGACTCGTAAACTCGAACAAGTTTGGATAAACAAAAAAGAGGCCAGCCGTTGGTGGGTTTTGAAAAGAAGAAAGGTAAAAGAACTTGGCTTTGGGAGGTTAGAGAGATCGGCTATGAAGTGTTTGAGAGGGAGGATACCTTCTTTTGTCTTCGAATCTCGTTTTTAATGTGTTTGCCATTATTCAAAAACAAAGGCTGCATCTTTTTTCCTGTATAAGGAACTAAAAAAGTGGTGAAGATGGGACTATGGGAGTCAGGGACGGAGTCAAAAAATATACTGTGTGGGGGCAATTTTAAAATTGTATGTTATATTTAGGGATGGTTTTGAAATTTTTGATCTCTAGAATAGGTCACTCGAAAATACCTCCACTAAATGTTATAAAACTAGAAGTTCAGTTTCACTTTGTTTCAAAAAAATAGAATAAAAGTAAAAAAAAAATTTAAAAAAAAAATTAAGTTAGTAAAATATAAGATGATATTTTAAAAGTTAGATTTAATTAAAACAGCTAATCATAAATTCTCTCATTGATCGGTCTAAATGCGTGGATGATATTATCATGATTATTATTTCATAAAAAACATTATAGTTTTTTTAAGATCTATTAAATAACTAGTTCATACAATGTGAATATCAATAAGAAATTTTTTTAACAAATAATGTTTGTTTGATTAACAATCTTAAAATTAAATATTTTGTTTCAGAAAAGAAAAAAAGTTTAAAGTTTTGTAGTAGTGCTATTACTATGTTAGTATTGTTTTTCCCTAAATCAAAAAGCCTACATATAAATTATAAAGTTTATGGGGCTAAAACTTTAATCTATAATTTAAAAAGGTAAATATAATCACTTTAATAAAAGTTTGGAGATTTTAAAGGAGAAAAAATAAATAAAAACAAGGTTCTTTTTGCAAATATGTTGTCTTCTTCCTTTGTCTCTTGTAACAATCAAATCTGCCAACCACTAAACTAAAAAACTGATTTTTCCATTCTTTTATTCCATTCTTATTCCAACAATAAGATTTTAACAATATAAAACATGATTTCATTATCACCAATTTAGTTTTTCCATTATGGAGTGGGGCAGTTGCCCACATTGCTACCAAATTAAATCCGTCTCTGATAGGAGTGGTGATACACTGACGTAGGATTAAAGTAGGAAATCGGCATGCTAGGCTTCTTATTTTTAATTGGGTATTTGAATGTTTGATGTTATGGGTTTATTTATTTATTTATTTTAAATTAGAAAGTAAGAATAATTTATTAAAAGACAATATTGAGGAAAAAAATCTATTTTTGTTATTAGTCATTTATTTTTATCATATAATTTTGAAATTATTATTTTATATACCACAAAATATAGATATATTATATAAAATATATTAAATATAAATTATTTATTAATATCTTGACTCTTACGAGTCGACTCGCGAATCGAATCACGAGTCGAAAAATAAGATTTCGAGTCGATTTAATAATTACGAGTTGACAACTATGGTTATGGGAAATTCCATAATTTGGTAACTAACTACTGTGTAACACTTTCCAAAAATGGGTATGTGATAGTTTTATAAAAGATTAAAGATTAGATATTAATGATAATTTATGCCTCATCAAATAAAAAAAAAAACCTGACGCACGACAATATCCAAGATAAATTTCAACATAATACATATATGATACCTATATATATATATATATATATAGGTGTCTTAAGGAGAGAAGGGAAAGAAGGTCTTATGAACCAATCAGAACGTGACATGTGGATTTTTAAAAAAAAAAGCGGTGACATTTTTGTAAATAAATCAAACTTTTGTCAGCTTGGTTCTGGGTCAGCTTTGGTCTGAGTCAGCTTGGGTTAGGATCAGCTTGGTTTGTTAGCTTGGTTAGGTCAGCTTGGTCAACCTGGGTTCTAGGTCAGCTTGGGTTCTGATTAGCTTGGTTGGTCAGCTTGGTTAGGTCAGATTGGTCAGCCTGGGTTATGGGTCAGTTTGGTCAGCCTAGAATCTGGGTCAACTTGGGATCTACATTTGTGTACATTATGTGTAGTTTTGTGTCAAGCTAACCAACATGACCTAGACCACAAGCTGACCCAACCTAACCCCAAGCTAACCCAACCTGACCCCAAGCTAACCCAAAACCCATAATCTACATTTGTGTAGATTGTGTCAAGCTGACCCAACCCAAGCTTACCAAGTTGACCCAACCTGACCCAGACCCCAAGCTGACCCAACCCAAACCCAAGCTGACCCAAAACCCATAATCTACATTTGTGTAGATTAATCTACATTTGTGTAGATTGTGTCAAGCTGACCCAACCCAAGCTAACCAAACAGACCCAACCTGAAACCAGACCTCAAGCTGACCCAACCCAACCCCAAGCTGACCCAACCCAACCCCAAGCTGACCAAAAACCCATAATCTATATTTGTATAGATTGTGTCAAGCTGACCCAACCCAAGCTAACCACCCTGACCCAACCTGACCCCAAGCTGACCCAACCCCAAGCTAACCCAACCTGACCCCAAGCTGAACCAATTAGACCCTAACCCCAATCTGACCAAACTGATCATGCTGACCAACCAAGCTGATCAGAACCTAAGCTGACCCAGACCAAGTGATGTGCGAAATCTAGCTTTAAATTTATAACACGATTTACCGAATAATACTGATAACCACACACTCACAGGCAGTGTACCTGATCTTATGCAGTATAGTTAAAACTGGTAAGCCGAGATCGTTCGCAAGGACTTAAACAATTTGTAAAAACGTTTAATGATTCAAGTAAAATGGGGGTTTTGTGGCCAAATTGCCACGATGCAAGTAGTTAGTTGAAAATTAGTAATCCCAAAGGATTAATCGAAAAAGAGATTGTAGTTTAAAACAAGAATTTAAAAGTCACCCATCTTGATTTCGCTCAACATAATGTTAGGATTGCACATTTGATGAAGTTCAAATTCAATTTAGTGATTTAATGACCGAGACTCAAATTAATCGTTAACCCCGTACCCGTCAAGTTAACTACTTATTCGACTCTCTTGTATAAACTAGTTTCGTTATTAAGACCGGTACCCCGAGACGCCTTTTTATAACTTCCCTAGTTAAACAATTGTTTTGGTCATTTCAGATAACAATTTTGCCTATCGATTGTACCCAACCGTCAACCCGTTAATTCTTATCAAATATTGACTACCCTCTACCGTACCCGTCATAGAACCAAATGCTTCTAGCTAAGCAATTAAAATAACTTTTACCCAAATCCTAGTCGTCACAAAAAAATAAGCACAAATTATCCGCAATCAATAATTGAATAACAAAGAATTAATAGATTAAGTTCATGACAAAATGTTAAATCAAATCACTTGAATTAATAAATATTGTGCAATCCCTACATAATGTCTCACTCCATCAAGATGGATGAAAAGGTGATTAGCCACTCATATTGAAATACAAATAACAAATCAGAATGAAGGAATTCATCGTTACCGAGTACAAAGAATTGAACGGAAATAACGAGAATAATCCAATCGTAATATCGATCTTCAAAGATGAGAAATCTGATCAAAAGTCTCCTCAAAGGGTCTACAAAACGGCTGGAAAATGTAACATAGGGTTTTGGAATGAAAAACAAGCTATTTATATGTTTCCCAAAAATCATGTGCAGAATCGAACTTAAGCTGCTGCGCAGCTCCCTTTGACCGCAGTTGACTTCTTGACTTTTATTGACTTTGCTGGAAACCCACTAGACGAGCTGCTGCGCAGCTTCGGCCCCCTGTTTTACAGCTGCTGCGCAGCTTGGATCTTCTGTTTTATAGCTGCTGCGCAGCTTGTCTTGATTCCAGGTTTGACTTTCGTTGACTTTCACCAAACTTCATCCAAACGACCCGGAAATCATCCGTAAGCACTTATTTAACTCCAAGAATGTCGTTTTCTTCCGAAATACGCTCAAGTATCTGCTACTAACCTGAAACACTAACAAATACCATAAACGCAACAAATGTATACAAAACGACTCATTAAACATGCTAACTTAACTATATAAACCATGGGAAATGGGTATAAAATACGACATATCACCAAGCTGACCAACCAAGCTAACCCAGAACCCAAGGTGACCAAACCAAGCTGACCTACTAAGCTGATTAGGACCCAAGCTGACCCAGACCCAAACTGACCAAGCTTCAAAAAAGTTTGGTTTATTTACCAAAATGCCACCGCGCATTTTTTTTCATTTTGACAGATGTCGCGTTCTAATTGGCCTATAGGACCTTCTCTCCCTTCTCCCCTTAAGACACCTTCTTTCAGGATCTCTACATATATATATATATATATATATATAGGAAAGCTATTTTTAATACAAGAGTTTGAAGAAGTACAAAAAGTACAAGGTATTTCCCCCTTCTTCTTCCATCTTCCTTCCATCTCCAACCACCACCATGATCCTCCGGCGACTATCTCCGGCGAGACTTACACATGTAAGTAACTTACACATGTGTAAGTATAACTATTTTAGCATTTTAGGGTTTAAAATTTCTAGGTTTTTTCTTCGCGAGACAGCCACCATCATCTCCGACCACCCCAACCAAGGAACCGGCGCTGACATCAAGGACTTCGCCCGTAACGTAGCAAACTGATGTGACTAATTTATACCCATTACCCACATCGTTATTGACCGTTTATTTAAGTATTTTAAGTCTATTTTGTATGCATTTGGCTCGTTTATGGTGTTTGTTAGTGTTTACAGGCTCTAAACAGGTTACGCGTTCATCTGGCACATTTTCGGATGATTTTTGGTCAAGACAATGATTTATGAGATTGAGAGTTGATAAAGTTTAGAAGATTGAAGAGTTCAACAAGCTTAAAGATCGAAAGACGAATTTTAGTCACCAAGCTTGTGACTGCGCCGCAGTGGATGATGCCATGCCCACTGCGCCGCAGCCAATATCCACGAAATATTTTTGAACGCAGTGGGGACGTCACAAGTATGACTGCGCCGCAGTCAATGAAGGGAGAATTCGACCCATGGAATCATACTGCGCCGCAATGGTGGTTGGCTTAGCCACTGCGTCGCAGTCATGGAAAGTCAAGGTCAAACCTTCCTCACTGCACCGCAGTGAGGGGATGCACATCTCACTGCGCCGCAGTGAGTGCACGGGGGATGAAGTCCTGTGACGTTTTCTGTATCAGATCTTGAAGAGTATAAATAGATAAAAAAAACCCTAATTCCAAAGGCATCAAAAATCTTTCTAGGAGCTGTTCTACAAGGGTTCTTCAATCTCCAATCAAGATAATTTCTTAAGCGGATTCGTTGAAGATTCACGAGCACCCATCTAGATCGTATCTACTTTTACTGTCTTGCAATTTCAATTTCTCAAACGATTGGTACATCATGTTTCTCTTCTATTTTAATTATTATTGTGGATTGATAATGAGTGGCTAAACGTTTAATCATCCACCTTGATGTAATGAGACGAATGATGTGATTGCAACATTTTTAATTCAAAAGGGTTTATTCAATTATCGTTGTTCAGTGATCTTGATGATTTTAATTCTTTTTATTAATTAAATATGATATTTGTTGCATATATTTCTTCGTTGGTGGTACCAGTTGAATGTATATGTGATTTTAAAACGGTTACTTGTCTATGAGTAATTATCAATAGTTCATGGTATGATAGTGAATGTCATTTTAAGAAAAGATTAATTTTGTCAACGTGATTCATAGCGGTTAGTGGTACCACGTTGTTGTTACATAGGTTCAATTGATAATTCGATAGTAAAAAAAAACTAATTGTCAGAAAAAGTTGTCTTTGCTTTGGTGGTACCGGCTTGGGTAATTCAACTGGCAATTAGGTGATTCAGTAATTTGGTTACGGTTGGTGGCACCACGTGAGCATCTTAATCTTGTCACGATTATCTTTAAATTCTAAAGAATTTGGTCTTAATCAAATGCAATCACATTTGAAGTCGAGTGAAGTCAAGATGGATGACTTTTAATTGTATTGTTTGAAGTTCTTTTCAAATTTATGCAATTAGTTTGCAAATCAATTTTACCTTAATTGTCAAAGAGGATTTTCAAAGCAACACTCGTTTTCCAAACCATTTCATAAAGCAACTAGTCATTCTCAATCCCTGAGAACGAACGCGGACTTATCTCTTAACTATATTACAAATGATCGGGTCCACTGCCCGTGAGTGCGTAGTAGTGAGTTTTTAGGTAGTTCTAGTTTAATAAATTTAAAACTCGATTTTGCACATGAAGTTTTTGGCGCCGCTGCAGGGGATTGTGTGCCGATTTAGTTGTTAATTTAGTGGTTTGATCCTTCCTCACGCGTGAGGAAGTTGTTTGCTTTAATAGTTTAGTTCCTTTTCTTTGATTATCCCAGGTGCATTTGACGTGTGGTGTTAGTTATGTTTTGCAGGTTTGCTTAATTAGTTGATGAACCTGCGTTCTTTGGGGTTACCTTTGAATAGTCCGTTAAGAACCCCACCAAGACGTAGGATCAATTTCATAGCACCACAACCGTATTCACCTCTTTACCCACTCCAGACTCGGACGAAGAAGGCTTCTATTTGGAGGATTTCTTTAATTTTTCACTTATTAAAGACGAGATGGGTGATGAAAGACTGAGAGACCCAAATGACATCCGGTATGGTGACCGAACCCGAACTATTCCTACGGCTCGTGGTTCTGCTATTAGAACACCGGGTGTTGATCAAAACTTCAATTTGAAACCGAATCATCTCAAGAGCATTGAGGAGCAAAAGTTTGATGGCAAAAAGAAATGGGATCCGTATAAGCACTTGGAAAGATTTGAGAAGTTCGCACGGCTCTACCAATATGGCCAAAATCAAATGAATGTCGTGAAACTTGAGACTTTTCCCATTACTCTCACTGGAGATGCGGAAGATTGGTTCAATGATCTTCTCGAAAATTCCATAACTACTTGGGATCAACTCAAACAAGCGTTCGTTGGTGAGTTTTACTCTGTTAGAAGTCAAAGGCAATTGGAAACCTTGATAAGGTCCTTTATGCAAGAAGATGGGGAAGACGTTGTTGATGCATGGATCCGCTTTAAGGAAATGTTGAGAAATTGTCCGGGACATGAATTAACCAAGGAAAAGTATGTCGAGTTATTCTTTGACGGTTTGACTAAGGCTTCTAAAAGAGGAATGGGGTATGCTTTTGGTGGAAGTTTCAGCAAGATTACTCCGAATGAAGGTTATGACATCTTGGAAGCTATGGTGAAGGATAATGCAGCTATGGATGATAAGAGATTTTTGAAGAATGAGAGTAGATTCAACCGAGGAGCTAAGCAAGGTAAGGTTGCAAGAGAAGATGGAAGCAACAATTCTAATGTCATTGATGAGATTCAAGCTTTGTCTTCACGTATGGATAAAGGTTTTGCTAATCAAGAGTCTAGATATAGTTATCTTGAAAGAGATGTTAAGGTTCTTGCTGATGGGTGTGATCATTGTGGAGAGACACACTATTCTGAAGATTGTCCCAACCGGGGACCTGAAGATGTCAATTTTGTGCATAATCAACAAGGAGGTTTCCAGCGCAACACCGGTTTTCAGAACCGGTCGTCAGATAATAACTCCTATAACTCTTCTTTTCCTGCTAATACTACTCGTTTTTCTGGTAACAAGTGGCAAAGGAATAATTATCAAAGTCAGCCACAACAACAGGAGACTCAACAAAGCCAAGGATCGGGTTCTTCTTCTTTTACTACCGATCCTAATGCCGAGTTGAGAGAAATGATGAAGTAGATGATGAGCAATCAGATTGAGACTAACACAAGTATTCAGAATATAAGGGAGGATACTAGGCAGTTGAGTGAGAGGCTGGATAGGATTAATGGTAAAGTGGAGATGAATGCCAAGAATCAGGATATTAACTTCAAGGATCTTGAGAGTAGGATGGCTGCTATCACTAGGCCCCGGGGTGCTTTGCCTAGTAACACTCAGCAGAATCAAAAGCAGAATCAAGGTCCTAACAATGGACAAAAGTACACTCCACCTCCTGTTCATCAGGAGCAAGCAAAGGCCATTACCACTCATACAGGTAGATCCTATGACCCTCCTCCTAATCCTAATGTTATTGTTTCAGATGTGCAGGATACAGGAAATGATGAGGAAGCTGAAGTTGATGAAGAGATTTAGATGGAAGATAGAGCGACTGTGAAGACTCCGGTTACTCCACTGAAACCGGCTGTGACACCAGAGGCTAAGGCCTACAAGCCTAAGGTTCCATTTCCACAGCGGTTCAGAAAGGCTAAGTTAAAGGAACAATATGATAAGTTTGTTAATATGATTAAAAATGTTCACATTAATGTTCCTTTAGTTGATTTGATCCAGGGTATGCCAAATTATGCGAAGTTTATCAAAGAACTTGTGACAAATTAAGGAAAGATGGATGAGGTGAAAGCAACTTATTTAAATGCCGAGTGTTCTGCTATCTTGCAGAATCAACAGATTCCACCTAAGCTTGAGGATCCATGGAGTTTCCTTATTACTTGTTCTATTCGTTCTTTGACTTGTAAGGCACTTGCCGATTTAGGTGCTAGTATAAACTTGATGTCTTACTCAGTTTGGAGTAAGTTGGCTTCTGGGATTTTGAGACCTACTCGCATGAGTATTCGTTGAGCTGACCATTCTTTTCAGTATCCCATTGGGATTGCTGAAAACATGACTGTCCAAGTAGGTCATATTGTTTTTCTTGTTGATTTTATGATCCTCGAAATGGAGGAAGATACTAAGGTACCCTTGATTTTAGGTAGACCATTCCTTAACACCGCAGATGCTATCATCTGGGTGAAAGATAAGGAAATTTCTTTGGGTGTGGGTACGGATAGAATTGTGTTTAATGTTGAAAGATCTATTAAGCATTCTTACTCTAATGATGAGTATTGTTTCAAGATTGACGTAATTGACGATGCTTTGGATCAGGAATTTGAAGAATTCATGGAGACTGAGGTTGATGAAGAGCTCACTTGTTTAGGAGCTGGTGATATTGATGATGATGAGTTATTTGCAGAGGTTATGGCATTGAGTTTGGATGAGACACCTCAAGGGTACTGAATTCTGTTGATGTACCCCCTACTGATCTGGAGCTTAAGCCATTGCCTGCCCACTTGGAGTATGCTTACTTGGTAGGTAAATCCTCTTTACCCGTGGTTATCTCTTCTTCACTCTCGAGTGAAGAGAAATGACTTCTTTTGGCCGTACTTAAAGCTCATAAGCGGACTTTTGCTTGGAAGACTACCAAAAATCCAGGTATTAGTCCTGATTTTTGCCAACATAAGATTGATTTTGTTGAAGATGTTAAGCCCGTTGTCCAGCGAAAGGAGGCTTAATCCAAACATGAAAGAGGTTGTGAAAAAAGAAGTCATTAAGTTGTTAAATGCAGGGATCATTTTCCTGATTGCAGATAGTTCATGGGTAAGTCTGGTCCACTGTGTGCCCAAAAAGGGGGGCATGACAGTAATTGAAAATGAAAATAATGAACTTTTGGCTACTAGAACGGTTAGGGGTTGGCGGGTTTGTATTGATTACCGTAAGCTTAATGATGCCACCCGTAAGGATCATTTTTCCCTCCCATTTATTGATCAAATGTTGGAAAGATTAGCAGGCAATGAATATTTTTGTTTCTTAGATGGATTTTCAGGGTTCTTTCAAATACCCATTGATCCAAAAGACCAGGGAAGACTACATTCACATGCCCCTTTGGTACTTTTGCCTACTGGCGAATGCCTTTCGGTTTGTGTAATGCCCCGGGCACCTTCCAAAGGTGCATGATAGCTATTTTCCAGGACATGCTTGAAACCTCCATGGAGGTTTTCATGGATGATTTCTCGGTATTTGGGGACTCTTTTTGAACTTGCTTGCATAATTTAGATAAAATGTTGACACGGTGTGAAAGGGCACGCCTTGTTTTAAATTGGGAAAAATGTCACTTCATGGTGACTGAGGGGATTGTTCTAGGTCATAAAGTGTCTAGGGCCGGTATAGAAGTTGATAAGGCTAAGATTGATGTGATAGCCAAATTACCTCCGCCTTCCAATGTGAAAGGGGTTCGAAGTTTTCTTGGTCATGCCGGTTTCTACCGTAGATTCATTAAGGATTTTTCTAAGATTACTTAGCAGCTGATCACTTGAGCCGGTTGGAAGACCCAAACCGGGAGGAGCTTCAAGATGGGGAGATTAAGGATAACTTCCCTGATGAATATTTAAATGTTATTTCTAACTCTGATGAAGGTCCTTGGTTTGCTGATATTGCTATGTATTTGGTTTCAGGTGAAATACCGAATGATTTCTCGAGTCAACAAAAGAAGAAGCTCATATCGGATGCTAAGCACTACTTTTGGGATAGCCCATATTTGTTTCGTTCTTGTGCAGATGGTATGGTGAGAAGATGTGTAGCAGGAGCTGAAACTCAGGAGATATTGGATGCTTGTCATTACGGATCAACTAGAGGTCATTATGGTCCTTCGGTTACAGGTAAAAAGGTTTTTGATGCAGGTTTCTATTGGCCTACACTTTTCAAGGAGGCTAAAACGTTGGTCGAAACTTGTGACATTTGCCAAAGACTAGGTAGCATCACTAGACGGGATGAAATGCCACAACAAGGAATTCAGGTATGTGAAGTGTTTGATATTTGGGGCATAGACTTCATGGGACCGTTCCCACCGTCTAACAAGGTTCAGTATATTTTAGTTGCTGTTGACTACGTGTCCAAGTGGGCCGAAGCCAAGGCTTTGCCTACAAACGATGCGAGAGTAGTCATTGATTTTTTGAAGCAATTATTTAGTAGATTTGGTTGCCCTTGAGCCTTAATTAGTGACCGTGGTACACATTTTGCTAATCATCAACTAGCTAAGGTTTTTAAAAGGTATGGTGTTTGTCATTACTTTTCGACTTCATATCATCCACAGACCAGTGGTCAAGTGGAGAACACCAACCGGGCATTAAAAAGAATTTTGGAAAAAACGGTCGGGGATAACCCCAAGGTTTGGTCAAAAAAGTTAGATGACGCCTTGTGGGCATTTAGGACAGCTTTTAAGACGCCGATTGGCACTACGCCATACCGGTTGCTCTACGGTAAGACTTGTCATTTACCAGTTGAACTAGAGCATAAGGCGTATTGGGCGTTGAGAAATTTGAACCTTGGATATGATGGAGGCCGGTGAACTTAGGCGTTGCAACTTCATGAGCTCGATGAGCTTAGGTTGGGTGCATATGAAAACTCAAGGATTTATATAGAGAAAACCAAAGTTTACCATGACAAGAGGATCCGTATAAAGGAGTTTAAGGTTGGAGCAAAAGTTTTGTTATTTTTGTTAAAATTTAAAATTAAACAACCCAAGTTGACTTCTAGATGGATAGGTCCTTTGTGATTAAGCATGTTTATCCGTCCGGCTATGTTGAGCTGCTTAAAAGAAATTGAGACGGTTCTTTTATTGTGAATGGCCACAGGTTGATGCTTTATTTGGAAGAAGACCAAGAGGAGGGGATGGTTGAAGAAATCCCCAATTTTGATTCAGAAACTTGAAAATGATGATCAAGTCTAGCTCACGACTTGTAAATAAATTAAGCGCTTCTCGGGAGGCAACCCGTGTCTAATTTTGTTTTGTTGAATTTGAATCTCATTTTGTTAGTTGGATTTGATTTTGTTTTGTCAAGAAAGTGCAGGTTCAAATGTGGTGTGAAGTGGATTGAGGTAAGTTTGTGTTTAAAAACGAAAAACCAAAATTTTTTCCTAGAAAAGTCCCCCACTGCGCCGCAGTGGGGGTGGATATGGTCACTGCCCCGCTGTGTGTTTTCTCGGAAATAATTGTGCCAAAACCCCACTGCGCCGTAGTGGGGTGTGCCATAGGGACTGTGTGAGTCCCTCGATAGCTACAGATCGCTCTCGAGATCGTCTATGATTATGTCGTGAGTGCGGAATCCTCACGAGATAACTAGTTTGATTAGTAAACGGGTATATCGCTAATTATCAAGTAAATAATCAGCCGTATGATGCTATATTCGTTTCTATAAGGTATAGAACGAACTTAGATGTCTGGAGTACGTGTGTGTCGAATTGTTATCTTATATTAGGGTATTCATTCGTATATATATGTTTCAGGTCGAACTGGGCTTGCTGGGCTTTGTTCTTACGAACTTAGCTGCCCAGCCATGTAACGAAGTTAATCTTCGTTTGTTCCAAACGAAGTTTATCTTCGTTTGCCTTTAACGAAGATATACCTTATCTTCGTTAGATGTAATACTTGGTTATATTCCTAAGTGTTTCATCTTATGGAATCCTAACACATATTATGTTTGTACTTGTATATCACACAACAAACATCATACATAACACATATATATAACACCAAAACATGTAATCGATCATTACCAAAACATAAAGTCCATAATCTATCAATTACATATATAGATACGACATAAATTAACATAATGTCTTAATCTAAACGACATATCAAATCTAAGTTGCTGTTGTCACATCAACATGCATCAACAAACTCCCCCTTGACAGCAGCACCTTCGATTTCTTAGTCTTCAAAATCTGATCATTCATCAAACAACAATCTTTTGCTATTTGCATGAATATCTTCATGTAAGCAGAGTTGAAGTATCTTACGATATCTACTTTCTTCATGCTTCCAAAATGGCAAGAACGAACACTCTGTATCGTATAACTTTCTCAGATCATTTCTTGAGAAGTTCACCAGCTGCATCGGATCATAAACTCTTCTCAACAAAATCTTCTTCTTTGAGTCTGCATACATTTTGGCTTCACCAGAATTTCGATCAATTTCCCAATTATCCATCTTGTCCAAGACATCTTGTGCCCATTTCTTGGCAGGGACCTTGATTATGCACTTAATATCATGTTGAACATACTCAACTGTTTTATCTGGCTTAACCACTCTTTTCTTCGATCTTGGCTCAATCTTAAACTGTGGTTTATCAGAATCTTTCATGTTCTTCCTCAACCAGAAATCATTCCTGAGATTCTCACCAACAACATCAGCTAGGCCATCATCGTTTGGATTGATAATCCAGTTATTTCCAAGCTCATGTAAATCTTCTTCACACAAACTCCTGAAATGTCTCTCACACCACGCTAAGTACTGACAACCTTCTGGTCTTTTAAGCACAAACAGCTTCAGTTCATCATCATAAAACCAACTCCAGATGATTGTCTTGTACTTTGCAGCATCTTTGTCTGAGATATGAGTCCAATACAAATTTGGTTTCCACGTTTCCCTATGTACTATCCAATCATTAACTCTTTTCTCGGGAACACATCGATCAACAATATGTAATGAATCATCATCTCTGAGAGGAACTGGAAAATCATTTGAATTGAATGGTCTTGTCACATTAATCTCATAATCAGATGGAATCGATACATCACCATTCTTAGCATACACAATAAAATGTAGAACTTGAGTTTGGCTGCTGAATGGAACTTGTAGCATTCTTTCTCGAACATCTGCTCTCTTCTAATCCAACACTCTATTCTCTTCAATCAATGGATCTTCAGGAATTAAGTTCCATACTTCATCAAACCCATAAGGCTTCTTGAATATATCTAGATTTGGCTCAGGAACAAATTCGCCTTCCTCGAGCTCATCACCATCAAAGAATAAATCTGTATAATCTGGATCATCTATTTAAATTTACACAAAATGAACACCAGAATAGAAAGAATAATCATGACAATTATAATAAAAATGAAATGTACTTGTATTGAAATAAGATATATTACATTTTCATTACACAAAATGTCATAACTTATTACACACAATCAATTATACATTCTATCTAAAAATCTTTATCATAATCAAAATTAGAAACCTGAATCACGAGGAGCACCAGAAGGACCAGCACCAGAACCAGAAGCACCTTGCTGAGAAGTATCACCTCCTGTCTCCCCCTCGATCTCTGCACCTTTCCCTCTATCTTCAACTAGGCGAGAAACATTCCTATTACCAGCATTATCAGCATCATCATCGTCATTCTGACGTCTTGGATGAACCGCTGACAATCTGCAGACCTCTTCAGGAACTTCTCCCCCTTGATTCTTGACCCAGTTGATCAAAAAGGTTAAAGCGGCGCGAGTATCAGTGAGATCAGACTCCAAAGTGCGAACTCTGGTCTCCAAAAGATCAACACGACAACCAAGCGACGAATCGGAAGGAAGTCGGTAAGATAAGGAAGGAGCCACCAGAGGACGTAACACTGGTGCTTGTGAAACAACAGGAGCAACAGCAGCAGTTGGTCTTGGAAGATCAGACATTGCTACAGAAGAAGCTTCAACAACACGTCGATGCTTAATTCTGGTATATTGAAGTTCAACACTCCCAGGCCTCTTCACCGGACTAACCGAACTTGCTCTGTTTACCGGATCTTCCATATCCTCAAAAATCTCACGTAATTCAGAATCATGCTGAGCTGCAACATCTGGATCAATCTCAGCAGCAGGAATGGAGTTAGCGGAATCTGAAATTGCTGGAATAGCATGACAAGTCTTGCTTCGACGTTCTCTATGGAACGCAACACCCTCTTGATCAAACGACTGATGCGAATGATCACTTTCAGAAGCAGCCGCAACATCATGAATCATCTTAGTTCGACGTTCAGCAGCAGCAGAATCATCTGTATCTGTCGTAGTTGTAGCAGCAGAACCGTCGGAACTATCAACATCATCTCCATCATTTCCAACATCCGAACCAGGAGACTCATCCCCGGAGTCATCATCAGAACCATCAACAGAATCATCCGAACTTTCAGAATCACCAGACTCAGAATCTTCATCAACATCATCCACAAACATATCATTCTCAAGACGAGATCGATAGTTTGGATTAATCAGGTGACCAAAAAGTGGTGGATCATGGAGACCAGCCACATTACTCGTATTGGCTTCAAGATCAGCAAAAAGACGCGAAGGCCAAACATGAAGAACGTAGCAAGGACCTTGGTCATATTCTAGGTCAGGACAAAAATGTCTAACTATAGCCATCACAAAGCGAGGATACAAAAGAAATCGCTTCTCCCCCTAGCATTAATCTGATCAATAAACTCGTGATAAAAGTATCGGGAGAAAGGATAAGGTCGATTATATACCAAAGCAACCATCTGCGATGCAATCTGTGCAGATAGTTGATCAAATCCAGCCTTGCGATTGCTCAAACAGACGAGCAATGCATATGCTAGATAACGCCATCGTCCTTGAAAACCACTTTTGTCAAACGGAAGTTTGACCTGTCCAACAAATCCCATTCTCTGAAAGCAGCGAAGAAGAAGTGCGAACTCGTAAGTCATCTCAACGTCTTCCTCTTTTTCTACGTCTGGTTCTGCTCCTAGATGTAAAATAGTGCGGAGCGATTCAGCATTGAAATCAAAAGTTGTGCCTTCAACAGTAGCACGTACAAACTCTGTCCTTCAACCATGACTTCATGAGCATTGGACTAGAAAGAATCAATATACTGCCTAACCAGTCTTGCGAATCACAAAAAGCAAAAGATAATCGCGAGCGAGCAATGTAGTTGAACATTTCATGAAAATGCTCGCAATTGTGCTGATCGGGATCTAGATTCAGTGCAAGATTATGCTTTTTCACAAACTGACGAGGAGCGAGAGCCATTTCTGCAAAACCAATCACAATATTGAAACAAATATAAATAATCACGATAAATGGATTGCAGAATTGAAAAAAAAAACCTAATTTGAAAAACCCTAATCCAGAATTTCACAAAGTAAAACTGAACGAAAATAAGCCATAAATTCGTTAAGTATACAGAACTAAGATAGAATCTAAATTCGTAAGCAATGACCAAACGAAAATAGATTTTAAGTTCGTAAGAACTAAACTTAATTTTGACCTAACGAAGTTTAAGTTCGTAAAGTCTAAACTATACATGCAAGTTCGTAAGTTATAACTTATCTTCTAAGTTCGTAACTTATAACGAAGTCTAAGTTCTTTTGAATAAAACTAAGGGTGTTAAACTTTGCTAAGTTCGTGCCTTATCAACTAAGGTCTAAGTTCGTAAGGCATCATCTAAAATTAACTTCGTTTCTACCCAAGTTAAATTCGTTCAGTTCAAGATCTAAGTCCATGTTCACACATCTAAATTCGTTTGGAACTAAAGTCTAAATTCGTTTGCACAAATCTAACTTCGTTTGAGTAAACCAGATGAATGATTACAAGAATTTATAAAGATATCAAAACGAATCAAATCGAAGATACATGGAAAACCTAAATCGTGTTCGTGAAAGAAAATGACATCAAACACTTACTCAGATCACAGTTGGTACAACGAATCAAGAAAACGAATTAAAGTGAGAGAAAAGAAAAGTTTTGGGTTTTAGGGTTTTGCTTGAAAATGAAAGTAATTTTCGTTTGATGAAGCAACAACGAAGAAAAACCCGTTTATATAGTGAAATAACAATGGGCCAACAATGGGTCGGGCTAAACTTCACAAACGAAGTTAGCAAAACGAAGATAAACTTCGTTTGAACAAAAAACAGTTTCGAACGAAGATAATAGATATCTTCGTAAGAACAAATCAAAATCAGAAAAATATTCCAGATTTCAGCAAGTGTCTGAAAAATTTCCAGATTTTCATCACAAGCGATCTTCCAAAACACGACCCTTTATCACAATCTGTACATAGCAAAAACTCGTTAGAAAGCAACCTGTTCATGCCTTGTACTAAAAACGTACTTATCACCCAAATCATAATCATAATGTAAGTAGATAACCGAACATTATAAACTTGAATGAAAAAACCCATGGTTTAAACACTATCCATAAACAAACCTGAAAATAATCAATTTAAATATGAACCATTACCAATAACGATCATGACACCGAGAACTTCCTTTGATCATAGATATGCATGACTGCAAACCATCTTGAAACACTTAAGTCCCATACTAGATGCCGTCTACAAAACTAACAAACAATGAACAATCCAACAAAAATTCACTGAAGAACTTAGTAAAGTTCCAAAAGGATGTCATGAATTACAGCATGAAATTCAAAAGAAACTAATATCAAATTGATTATTTTCATTAAATACATGAATCATAAATAAATAATATTCCAAAAACAAATTCATGTATCATCCTTCACATGCTCAAATCTGCATTACAAATATTATCACTACACACCAAGGATCTTATCATCATGATATCATTCGTGTGAATAACAATGTATAAATAGAATCAGCACTCCAACTTTATCTTCCTAACCTGAACACTGCACACTTACCACAGAACTCATCAACGCATTGAGAACAAAACAGTATAATGCAGAAAATTCAAGTTACAATCACACTCAATCAGGGTTAACAAATATGAAATAACTAAAAATCTAACAAAAGATCAAGGGAAGTCATTTCTTGTCAAACCCTAAATGTCACCAACCAATTTAAACAAACCCGATTAATAACTTGGTGACAAGCGAAATTGTGATATTTCAAATAACTTGACATTTCACATAACACTTGAAAAGATCATTTCTAAACTTAAACAATTAATGTCCATATTAGAAAGCCTTCGTTGTAAACAAAGCACACAACCCATTAAAATTCACATGAAGGAATTCAGCAAAACATATACTCAGAATTTGAATAGGGTCTCTCGTGCACTAAGAACTTATAAAATACTATTTTGACTCAATAAAAAGAAAAATAACACAGAATAAAAATTGCAGAATAATAAACTAATCTAAACTCTATTAACTTGACTTTATACATTATTCACATTAAGCATGATTACTGCTGATTAGATCAGGTTAGCATTTACATAAGCCTGCGGGTGAGAAATAATTCTCTATTATAAGTTTTGAACCGTGACCCAACAGCGATTACCGTATGTTTTGTCCTCTTAAACACTCGGTACATTCAGTTTCCTTGTGTTATGACACTTTCGCATACCTTGGCCAAGGACAGTCACCATGTAACCCGAGTAGCCTAATATGTCATTTGAATAGTTTGCGAACTTATTAACCACATTCAGATACTTTCGTAATCGATACAAGCACTAAGATAAAAATATTCAATATATTCAAGAACATCCTTACCAATCATGAGACACTTTGTGGATAACTGAATTGAATTACTTGTGATTTCACATAGTTGCTTCTGCATTCATGATTTATATGGAACCCGTGATTTTCTATGAGATCCATGTAGCGAACTTTCCGACAACCTATCCCAAGTTGTAAGCTTTTGGTAGGCTAGGTATACAAAGACACCCCGAGGACATACTTGTCCGAATCTCAAAGACCACATTAGCCCCTTAATTTGCATTCAATTGATTTGCATAACTATCACATTTACTTTTATGCTCATGATTGGTAGAGATTCTTGCCTATTCATTGAACAATCTTATAGTAATGCTAGATCTTTCACAAAATTTAAGGACTAGATCAATCATACTGAAAAGCAAGCAATCTCGCCATATATCTGAATATGTTTCCCCAAGAACATTGTATAATTTAAGTTCAGATTGAAGGAAACCCTTGTATTTGTGTCTACCGGATATCCCAAATTGTAATCTGAACTAATCAGTTATATTACGATTAAGCAGGCTTAAAGCTAAAGTATCGTCACTTCTCATCATTTAGCGCAGTACCTTACTTTTTCATATTTTTGGATTTTCTATTTTTCAATGTTTTTGTTTTTTTCTGACACTAGATATATACAAACTTATACTAAGACAACTCTTTTTGTATTTTTTTATGACTCTATCTATGTACGACTTACACTACAAGACACGAAAAATAACTTTAAGTTCTTTGAGAGAAACTACTCGCATTCTTCATACCATTGAGTTGAAATAACAACTCAAGACGAGGTCCATCAAAAGCTTTAGTGTATAGATCAAAGATTATCATCAGTAATAACCTTTTCTAAATGAATAGCTTTTTCTCAAAACAGTCACGTATGAAATGATACTTTATATCTATGTGCTTTGTGGCTTTAACGTTTTCGGATTCTTGGTAATATCTATGGCAGATTTATTATCAATACAAATGGGAGTATTGGAGATATTCATACCATAATCGCGCAGTTGTTGCTGTATCCAAAGCACCTGAGAACAGCAATATCCAGCAGCAATGTACTCTGCTTCACAGGATGATTGTGCAACAGATGTCTGCTTTTTGCACTGCCACGATACAATTCTCCCCCTAAAAGCTGACATCCACCTGACGTTGATTTCCTATCCGAGTTGTCACCACCCATAATCCGAATCAGTATAAGCTACGAAGTCAAAAGAACCATACATGGGATACCAAAGACCTAGACGAGGCTCTTTCACATAACGAAGGATTCTTTTTGCAGCTTTCAAGTGAGACTCTTTCGGATTAGCCTGATATCTAGCACACATAGAAACAGCAAAGTAATATCGGACGTGAGGCGTCAGATACATCAAGGTCCAATGATAGGTCGATATTGAGTGCATCGACGGATGGATCATTAGGCTTATCAGGACACAACCCATGATTTCTTAATGGGAGTAACAGCATCCTTAGCATCAGACATGCGAAACCGAGTAAGCAATCTTTGACGTACTTGGTCTGATGGAAAAGAAGCCATCCTCAGTTGATCCACTGTAGTCCAAGAAAGAAGGTTAGGTTCCCCATAGCACTCATCTCAACTCTTAGCCTTCATGCTCTGTTCAAATTCCTTGCACATTTTGTCATCAGATGAACCAAAAATGTCATCGACGTAAACCTGTACAAGCAAGTAGTCCTTCCTTTTTTTGCAACCTGTCTAATAGACCACTTTCCTTTAAATTGTTGACAATTTTTCTGACACTAGATATAGTAATGCTAGATATAGTATGCTAGATATAGTATGACTCTATCTATGTACGACTTACACTACAAGGACACGAAAAATACTTTAAGTTCTTTGAGAGAAACTACTCGGCATTCTTCATACCATTGAGTTGAAATAACAACTCAAGACGAGGTCCATCAAAAGCTTTAGGTATAGATCAAGATACATCAGTAATAACTTTCTAAATGAATAAGCTTTTTCTCAACATCACCGTATGAAATGATACTTTATATCTATGTGCTTGGTGACTTTAAAGTTTTTCGTTCTTGGTAATATCTATGGCAGACTTATTATCAATACAAATAGGAGTATTAAGATATTCATACCATATCGCGCAATTGTGCTGTATCCAAAACACCTGAGAACAGCAATATCCAGCAGCAATGTACTCTGCTTCACAGGAAGACTGTGCAACAGATGTCTGCTTTTTGCACTGCCACGATATAATTCTCCCCCTAAAGCTGACATCCACCTGACGTGATTTTCCTATCCGAGTTGTCACCACCATAATCCGAATCAGTATAAGCTACGAAGTCAAAAGAACCATACATGGGATACCACAGGCCTAGACGAGGCTTGGCTTCACATAACGAAGGATTCTTTTGCAGCTTTTAAGTGAGACTCTTTCGGATTAGCCTGATATCTAGCACACATAGAAACAGCAAGGTGATATGGACGTGAAGCTGTCAGATACATCAAGGACCAATGATAGCTCGATATTGAGTGGCATCGACAGATGATCATTAGGCTTATCAAGACACAAACCATGATAGTCTTAATGGGAGTAACAGCATCCTTAGCATCAAACATGCGAAACCGTGTAAGAAGATCTTGACATACTTAGTCTGATGTATAAAGAAGCCATCCTTCAGTGATCCACCTGTAGTCCAAGAAGAAGGTTAATTCCCCCATAGCACTCATCTCAAACTTAGCTTCATGCTCTGTTCAAATTCCTTGCACATTTTGTCATCAGATGAACCAAAAATGATGTCATCGACGTAAACCTGTACAAGCAAGTAGTCCTTCCTTTTCCATTTAATAAACAATGTACTGTCTATAGAACCTCTGGTGAAACCACTTTCCTTCAAATGTGTTGACATTTTTCATACCACGATCGAGGAGCCTGAGTAAACCATATAAAGCCTTATCGAGACGATATATTTATTAGGAAAGTCTGGATCCTCAAACCGGCAGGTTGTTCTACATACACTTCTTCTTTAATGTCTCATACAAGAAGGCACTCTTGACATCAAGCTGATACACCTAATACCTTTATAACTAGCATATGCCAGAAATATCGAATAGCTCAAGTATAGCTACAGGTGCAAATCTCATTGTAATCAAGCCTTCTTGTTGCTTAAATCCTCTAACACCAATCGAGCCTTATTTCGAGTAACTACACCTCTGTCATCTCGTTTACAACGAAAAACCCAACACGTTGTTAAAGGAGATTCACCCGGAGGTAAGTCAACTAACTCCATACCTCAAGCTTTCGAAACTGAGCCAATTCTTCTTGCATCGCCTCAACCCACGACGGTTCCTTAAGAGCCATACCAACATTTTAGGCTCACCTGAGAGATAAAGGCATAATACAAGTACCAAGTAATTGCCCCAGTATCCTTAACTTCAGCAAACATACACGACGATTTCTTAGATTGATTCTCATGCGAACAGAGGCAGAAGCATCACCATGATTGCTCAACTGGATGATCCTTGTTGACCCGAGTTTGAGGAACCTGATCGACTGAAAGATCATCTCCCAAATTCGTCTGCACATTTGCTCTGGAGTTTATAATCTGGAGTGTTAGCTCCTCCTGATTTTCACCTTCCGTGTCATCAGTATCATAGAAAGGAGAATCAGGTCAGGTACTTGCACGGATCAGTAGGAACTATAGGAGCAGACTCTAAGGTAGAATTGCTACTTTTGCCCACTAGATCTCCAGATCAGAGTAGGCGCAACTATTGGTGAGGAACAGAAG